>NC_135999.1:27585803-27670803 GCF_048128805.1 Centroberyx gerrardi
CCTTTGCCTTGATGGAAAGGCAAAGGCTTTGAAAATAAATTCGTACATAGGATCAACTTCACTATTTATATTTGTCTAAGAAACTAATTTCAAGCATTTAAGCAGAAGCCTTTAGATCAAAATGGCTTTAAGATAATGAAAAACCTAGTACATTTAATCAGGTGTGTCCAAACTTTTGATTGGTAGTGTATGTGTCCTTGTGATGTTCTTACCTCATTATTTTGAGTCTGACAGTTCCCCAGTCAAGTCCTCAAGTGCCTCCTGTCCTGCAAGTTTTTCTTCCAGCTCTGCTCGCACCTGATCCAATTAAAAGCTTCATGCTGATTGATTGAGCAGAAACAGACCTGAACAGGCCTAGCATGAGAGTGTGAAGCCCTTAATTGGATCAAGAGTAATGATGGAACAAAATCTTGCAGGACGGGGGGGACTTCAGGACTCGGCTGGGAAACACCTGTGAAGTTTTGTCAAATGAGAATACTTTATAAATATGTGTTGGCATTTATTCTCTCGAGCCTGTCTTCCACCTACTGAGCTACAAGGCAATTCATAGTATTCTGTTACACTGTTATCACCACACGGCCATCTTGGAAAGAAAATAACAGGTGATTGTAATAAGTTAACAGGTGATTATAATCAAATGACAATCACAGCCAATGAACTGTGTGTATTGTAAAGCACCATATTGGTAGGAAATGCATGTGACATCATGGGAATCCGATGAATTTCAGGGCATTTCTAGCAACCGGAGAAGCATTACTTTGATTGGCTGGCAGTACTAGACGGTCCACCCCAAACGTAAGATGATTGGTCGACTCCAGTAAAGTCAGCTTTCTACGTAACTACCCAACCGTTTGTTTTTTACTGTGGACAAGAGTGTGAAACCAATGAAAAACATTTGATTATCCATTTTTAAAAGATAACACCCCCCACGCCCCCCACCTTTAATGCATAATCTAAAAATATTAGATTAACTCAGATGTAGTCACACACCTTTTCTGCAAGATGTGTGTGTGTGTGTGTGTTTCTGTATCCATGTGATGTGTTGGTGTTTATAGGCATGTAGTTTTCAGCGTATGTACTTCACATATCTGGAAGCAATCTTCTTTTCCATATAGAGAAATAGTAATCTCAGCCCAGGTGTTTGTCAGAGATGACAGAGGTGAGAGATCTCTCCCAGTGGATCTGCTTTATACAAGGACCAAGCTATCGTACCAAGCGCCGTCATTTCTATGGCAATAATTCACTGCTTGTGTGCACTACAGAATGATAAGTTAGAGCATGAAAGATGGACTGCAAAAAATCTCCATCTTAACAAGTCATTTAGTCTATTTATTGAGTCCTAAAATTGTAATTTTCTTAAAATAAGTGAAAAAATCTGCCAAAGTGGTGAGATCATTTCACTTACTCGAATCGGGCATCATTTTCTTGATAGTAGTGCAGTGATCTGCCTTATTCTGACTGGTTTCAAGATATTGTCACTCATTTCTAGAAAAGTCCTGAAACAAGTGAAGCTGCATTGGAAACAAGTGGAGTTATCTCAAGTCACTGGCAGAATTTTTCTCTTCTTTTAACAAAAAATAAGATATGAACGCTGAATAGGAGACTAAATGACTTTTTAACATGGATGTTTTTTGCAGTGTGCTCTTGTTTATGTATGCATCAACACACAAACACACACACACGCACACACAGAGTAATTACACGTTCAAAGACATATAGATAAATACAGGCTTGAACATACACACATGCAGATATTACACACACCAGTTCACACATCTATACATACATATGCATGCATACATAAATATGTTCATTCTTACATACACACACAAACATATGCAATACTTACATGCACAAGCTCACACATATGTACATACATATGCATGCATGTACCCCACACTTACACACACACACACACACACACACATTCCACTCATATCCCCTGAAGCTCTGGAGTGAATCACAGATGGAGGAGTCACAGGTTGGAAATCTAATCCAGTTTGCATGAAATCATCAAAGTCGACCTGCTAGTGGAAGTCTGAGCTCGCATAAAGACGCCGCCTTGGGCAACAGGTGGACAATACTCCCAATTCATTCACACTGGCAGTGAATGGGGGTAATTCTTACATTTATAAAGGCTCATTAGACTGCTTAAAGGCCGTTTCACTGAGCAGATTCATAATTTATCTTGTGAACTAAATACCGTGGCAAAAAATCTCTCCGGGGGGATCAATTACACACAAAAGCTAGGGATGAAATTGAGATCAGCCATATTTTGGGGTGAATTACTCTGAAACATTACACTGAAAGTGTTGCCTGGTGTCCAGCCCCCATGAATCACTTTTTAAATTTCACTCTTAGGCACTTTTTGAATTTGCATGGCGATTCATAGCGGTCTGGTCAAGCCTATCCTCGACTGATTCACTGACGTACTTTCTCACCCCGACCGATTGGTTTGTGTTAGTTGTCAGTTATCAAAATCTTTGACCGATCACAGTAGCAAAGCAGATTGATGTAATCTTGAAACGCCTCAGAGCGACAACAATCATGGCGCCGTTCATTTCCGAGCTTTTAAACTGCTGATTGTTCCTGTTTTAATTCATCAATGCCATTATATTTTTTTAAGGACTGACGAAATCGCTGAATCTAACTTGCTATCATACAATTCCTTTGCCGGCTGCCATTTTGGTAGTTGTTGTCGCTCTGTACCGCTCGTCATAAATAGGTTTGTCCAGCCTACATCGACCATCCAATCAGGTTTGTCGAACAGTATCTGTCCGCAACTGGTGTGCAGCAAAGTGTATTTTTCACCAATGTCTACAACCCCGAGCACGAAGTGTTCAGCATCTTGCTCAAGGACACTTGGACAGGACACATGGTTGTTGATGAATGTGCGCTGGCTGCTGAGGGGACGGAACCTGCGACCTTCTGGTCTCAGGACAAGCTCTCTACCCATTAATCCGCCCTGCTGCACTTAACAACACGCCCTCGGGAAAAGGGAATCGTTTGGCTGTCTTCTCTCACCAGCAGAGCTCAGGTAAAGCTGTTATGAAGCTGTCACACTAGAAAGAGAAAACCCAATGAGCAGCCTATCAATAATCCAAGCGCTGCAGGGATAGAGGGCGGCCTTGAATATTCATGTCAGCCTAATGAATATTCGCAGAGCGATAAACAGACAGCAGCCCAAGTGACGCTCATTAGCAGGGACTGGAATCACAACTGAGCGACATCAATGAGTGAAGACAAAGACCGACAGTGACTGGGGGGAACTGACATACATCGTGGCAAAGCAAATAAAATTGCTCTTTTTTTTCCTGTTTGGCTGCACATCCTATGGAATCTTTTTTTCTCCATGGCAATGCCGTAAATTTGCAAACTTTTAAAATACACTCCTTAAAGTGTTCATCTTCCTGAGAATGTGATGTTTCCAAAGCACAATTCAAAGGGGAATGGCACTCATTTTGTTTTCTTTGGTCTGGACATAGTAGAAAAGTTTACGCAGGTTACATTTTTGTATTTGGTTTGTTGCTGCCCAATTACAAACCAGGGCTCACAAGTAGTTGGTTTATTGGACAAAGTTCTGGTAACTTGTCATCCTGCCAGGTTAGAGATTTTGGCAACAGGTGAGTCAGAGAAAATCTGACTCACCTGTTGCCAAAATCTCTAACCTGGCAGGTCTCTGTAACTTTAGCTGAGCATGATGGACTTCTGTGCACTCTTTGCCGTAATTTCCCTTCTCTAGTGTTCATACCAGTTAATAAGACATGAAGAAATAGCTGAATATGAGCTTCAGGGTTAGGGTTAGCATTAGGGTCCAGACTGCGGTTCTGGTTTTGGGGTCGTTTCCTGTAGTCGGTTCGGATTACGTTCTCACTCCTAACAAATCGTACAGCAGTTCACTTGGAAGAGGATCGAGACCTGCATCTTCAGGCAGCCTCAGTGCGATTAATTGGTTCAAATGGCATTGTTCCATTGTTCTCAGCTGGAGAAACAAACCAAACTAAAGGAGTATACGCTGCAGAGTTCCAATAAACTGCTCCAAACATGAACATGCCCTAAAAGAAATGTTCATGTTACTGCTACGGTTAAGGACATTCCAGTCAATATTTGTGAAAGTGTACAATTGTGTCCCAAAGCCAGGAATGGAAGACAACTTGTGATTCAATATAAAATCTGAAGCTGCTCCATTGACAATAACTGGGAGATTGATCTTGTGGACACACGTAGTTTGATCAGTTAATGTACACTTATCTCCAGAAAACCCCCTGGCTGCTCTCCCACTCACCTACTGTACACCATGCATTAATTCTCTACATTTGATTCCTGATCACATCACAAGTTTGAGTGTTAGTTCTCTGGTTTCTGGCTTTGGAGGAGTTGTTGCTCGTTTTAGAAAATAATGCCTGGACTGGACTTAAACTTAGCGGTGCTCCCATTTAACTGCCATCTCTTCTCTCCTCCACTGCTGGAGATCTGAGACCGGCCGTGAATGGCTTCATCTAAAACTAACCCCCCCTTTCATCCCCTTCCTCCAAACCCCTCAGGGTGTGGCCTATGTTCAGCCGGCCTAGATTGACTTCTGAACGGTCGGCTAGCCAGGGCCATCTCTGTCAGACCAAAGTAATAGAAAAAGTGACAGAGAAAGGGAGAGAGGGAAAGGGAGAGCAAGAGAAACAAATACCGTAAAAGAGGTTGATAGAGAGTGAGAGGTAGAAACAAGCGATTAAATGGCTTCAGAAAGAGAGAGAGAGGGAGAGAATCAGAGAGAGAAGTACAGTGACAGAGGTTGATGTGGCGAAAAAAAGAAGAGATTAACCTCAGAGAGAGAAAGAGAGAGGGAGGGAAAATGAGAGACATACCATATAAGAGGTTGATGGAGAGTAAGAAGGAGAGACAAGCTATAAAATGGCTTTGGATGGAGAGAATGAAACAGAAAGACGTAGCATGAGGGAGGTTGATGAAAGAAAGACACAAAGAAAGAAAGAGAAGCAAAAGGTGAGGGATTCGCTTCAGAGAGAAAGAGGGAGAAATAGAGAGAAGAGTTACCATTAGAGAGTCACTTTAAAATCAACCATAAGCCAACTGCAACAGATACTGCTCACTTTCATAAGTAGAGTTAATTATGTTAGCATGAATATGACTCATAATTTAGATTTTTATTACCTTGAATTGCCAACACTGGTGTATTCACTGCCATGTTGGCCGCCTGCGTTCACACACTTCCGTAATTTGTAACACCAAGTGGGAGATATTAGCACCTACAAAAAATTCCCACATGCCCTACTTGTTATTACCACTAGGAGGCTGACGTGAACAGTTTTCCCCGCGGTCTGCAGCTCATGTTTGCGATGAATCCAATATAATGTGAATGCGACATATGTTTCAGAGGGACGGACAGATAAAAAGAGAGAGAGAGAGAGAGAGAGAGAGAGAGAGATGGGTTTCGGTTTAATCCGGGAGGCAGGAGAGGAGAGGAGGGGGACCAGAGGGAATTCTGTCCCCAGCCAAGGCCTCTGGCTCCGGGCTCGGTGCGTGACGCCGCTCCCCTGTCTCATTACCCGGCAAGATGAACGATGTAGGGTGACAGAGGGGGAACGGAGTTTGAGTTTCCATGCCAATTGCAGTGGATGGAGAGAGGGCGAGAGAGAGAGAGAGAGAAACAGGGGGAGAGAGAGAATGAAAGAGTGAGATAGAGACAGGAGGAGTGAGTAAAGAAAGAGAGGGCAGAGGTAGAGAACACTCTGTTATCGTTTCCCCAGACGTGAGACGACAAGTTGTTAGAAAGACCGATCCTGACTAATGAAGAAAGATGGATTCCTGCTCCTACTCTCTACTTTCTCTCCTCCATCTCTCCATCTCTCTGTGTTACCTGATACATACAGCTAACTTTAAAGAAAATAATTACCAGCCAACAAAATGCCAGCACCCATTTACTCACACTTATCCAACTTAATAATATCCAATTACACTTCATGTCTGGTGTCTTGGAAATTTGTTTTGCATCATAAGTGATTCTGTTCCACATATTTGTCTATAGAAATAATACTCAAGAATACCAATTTTTTCTGATTACAGGTATGACAGTGATGCAACCAAGTACAAATACTGTCAGCAGCACACATTAAGTACTCATAATCACAGTAAAGAATGCCCTCGAGGGTGTTATGGCTTTTATACAACAGTCATTTTTGCCTTTGACCAATCAGACTGCTTGGCTGAAACTACTTGCTGATATGAATGACATTCATGCCAGCACATACAACACAAACATTTATTTTTTAGTCATATTTTTCCACCACCAAATACAAAACAGTACATACAAAGAAATAGTACATCTTTTGTGTGTGTGTGTGTGTGTGTGTGTGTGTTTAAACCTTCCTTTCCAATCCTAAACCCCACATCCCTTCCCAAACAATACACTGAAACATATAGAAAAGAAAGAAAAATAACAAAAACAGGAATAATAATATATGATAAAAAATAAATAATATTAGTAATTCATTAAAATACAGAACATATGCGTAATGAGAATAAATGTTGTGTATCTTGTGGGTGTGCACTTGAGTGTGTGTGTGTGTGTGTGTGTATACAGCACAAACATGAACACACACCAACACCACACACATTTCTCCTCATTATATAACTTTGCAGTGTTTGTGAGGTTCTGCTGTACCATGTGCGTCAGTGGGTGTTTACATGCAGGTAATACTAATACAAACAGATTAAGGCGATAGTTTGATTGAAGCGTTAAAATGGATTTATCTGATAGTCGGCTGGTTGTTTACTCAGGATGTGACACAATAAGATCCAGCCTGTGGTGATCTCAGTATCAGCCGAAAAACGTCAGAACATTTTGTTAGATTGGCATTGATGCGCTTGCACAACACCTTAATGCAGGCAGTATTCTTCTCAGTGTAATCTGACGCTGTAATATACTCACACAGCATGTAACACAGTGTCCATTAGTGCTTCCATGTTGTCATTTCTGCAAACAAACACATCGCAACTTCCTCTTTGACCTTTTTGACACATGCACACATTTATAAAAAGGAATGAAATCAGGATAAAGTGTTTACATGGATAACTGAATCCAAAGATAGAGCAGAAATCCAGGGGTTTAAATCAGGTTATGCTTACCATGCTGTGATTAAGACAAAATAACATTAAAGTTACGATAAGATCAGATGATTAATGTGTATATATAAAAGTATATTCGATGTACGGTCATGCATGTACGTTAAACCAGTGATTCTCAACCTTTTTGGCTGGTGACCCCTTCAACCAAAGATTGATTTTCCCTTTTCACGTCGATTTCATTTGAGACTGAGAGGCTGAAAACTATTCAGTATTTTACAAGAAAAAAAGCAAAAATTAGAGAAAAAACACAAAAAAATAGACATGATATGACTTGATTTGTATAGCAGAAATGTTTTGTTTTGTATCACATAAATCATCTCGCGACCCCCTGGGGGGTCCCGACCCCAGGTTGAGAACCACTGCTTAAACAATGAATGAAGGTATGGGAATGCTTGCTGTCAGTATGTGTATAGTGAGAGGAGAAGAGCGGCTGCACTAGTTAGTATAGTGAGGTTGATTTACTGCTCCCTCCATCACTTAATCATGTAGGCTAAAACACACACACACACACACACACGGGCTAAAACACACACACAGGCTGGTGATTTGTTGGCTGCCAGTCTTTCCCACTTCACACTTGAACCAGACCATCAGGCAAATGGATCAAGCCACTTGGTTGCTACAGCTCCTCTTCCATTTTAAACACTTCACCCAGACTTTGTCTTTGTGCTTTTGCTTCCTCTGACTCACCAGATGGAAACTGGAAGAACTCCAATCTGTTTCCTTCAGAGAACTTAATTGTTTTATACTCAATTTTTTACTCTAATTGACAGTGTTTACAGTCAAATGGACCCAGAAACATCCAGTTTGTGGAGGTAAACAAACATTTGAAATAGATCTGTGATATTGACAGGTTGATTGTGACGAACTGGTTTAGAAAATCCCACAACACTTTTGGGAATGGAGGGTTTTCAGATAAGTTTAGAAATTTGAAAGAGGCAATGATCATGCCGTCAATTCACTCCCATAATGTTTCCACATATGTTTTCCTAATTGGTGTGTGTCCTTTTTAACTTGTTCCTGTCTATCAACATTTGTGAATGTGTAAAAACGTTTTTCAAAAAATAAACCCAAACCTGTAACATGACATTGACAAATTTCTTGCAACTTGTAGCTGTCTATCAACATCTAATGTGCAAAAAAGATTTGGCGTTGCACATCAAACCTTTACACACATAGAAAAATGACACACACACACACACACAAACCACTTGCGAGTGTATTATGGAAGTGATTTGAGTCCGTAGGTGATCCTGTAGGCGACCTTTAAGTACAGAGTTTTAAATCGATGTATAATGAATGATTTGAAATGAAAGATTTGGTGTTTTTTGATCAATTCAAAGTCCTGATTTTGACCTCTTGCAGCTTTTTCATTGTCATTTCAAATGTAAAATGTCACAATTTACTTTTAAATGTTACTTATCTCAATATATTGACTTTCTAATAAGCCCTCAGCACTAAAAACTCATTCATGGCCGTCCTTTAACCTCTGACCTGCTGTTATTTCTATTCATTATCTCCCCCTTTGGCAAAACTATGTGCAACGCTATTTATTGTAAGGTATGCTTGTATTGAATTTTTTTTTTTAAATTGTAAATCAATATGTTTTTCAGTCCGTCCATCATCCAGATTGTCTTTTCATGTTCATCTTTTTTATTCTCTTTGATACACATGTGAAATGTCAATTTATGGTGCTGCTTTTCATGCTTTTTGATGATATGTAACTCAATATATTGTCTAAGGCTTTGTAATAATCCTAAACCACTCAACACTCAGAATTCATGGTCTGTGCAACACGTACATGGAAAATTTACTTATTGAATCAAGTTTTAAAAAGGCTGTAAAGCGATTATGAAGGTAAGCTGATTAGCCTGAAGGTAATCTGTGTATGAAATGAGAAATTAACTGTTCAGAGCTTTTCAAAAGTTGCCATCTGGCCTTTGATTGGCCACTGAACGAGGCTAAAACTGCCATTCAACCAGTGTTTTCTGAGCTTTTAGAGGGGAAATTATCGAGCCACAATACAGAGGCCAGATAAAAGCTAACAAGGAGGGATCTGAGTACGCTTTGATAGGGGCTTCTTTCCTTCCTCCCTTCTCCCTCTTTTTCTCTTTTTTTCCACCTCCTGCTTTCCAACATATCCCAGAGCCTGGCGCACACTAATTAAGGAGTAAAGTGTCGTTTTGATTTGGCCATCAAGCTAATTAGGACAAAAACCTCCTCCAGTACAAGCGCTCATCACCCTCTCGCTGGCCAATTACCAACTGGTGGAGGAATTTGCGTGCGAGTGTGTGTGTGCGTGCGCGTCTTTGTGTGCTTTTTGATATCGTATGCATCGATGCATATTTGTGTAACTCCAAATCATTTCTATCTGTTGTGGGGGACCTCTACTCATTTAATCCCTCTCTTTCTCCATCCCTCCCTCCCTCCCTCCCTCCCTCTGTCCTTTCATCCCTCCCTCAGCTCCTTCTCTCCTCTGAAGTGCGCGCAAACCGGCGCTCTCGGTCGTCATGCGTAGCCCGGCTTATCGCTGATGGCACTCGTCACTTTTAGAAGCATAAGTCTGAACGCTGAAGAGTGCACACGGCCCTTGTTTTAAAAGCAGATCATAGTGCAGCTGTTGTGCAAAGAAATGTGCATCAGTAACGTATTCCAGCAGCAGGAGAAGAAGAGAAGACGACTTGTCTCTCCTCACCAAAGCTACAGTGCTCTTAAGCTTGAGGGTGCAACTTCAAAACATGGTGGCAGCAGTAGACTGGAGGTTAGAGAAATTGGTTGTGTGACAGAAAAGTTGCCAGTTTGATTCCCTGGACCAGCTGGGTAAGATCTGGATGAGAAAGTGAGCAAATAAAACTTTCCCCCTACCACTGAGGTGCCACTGAGCAAGGCACTCAACCCCCAATAACACCCGCAAAACAGCAGACAGTAGGAGACTGCAGAGGTGGAAAGTAACAAAGTACATTTACTCAAGTATTGTACTTAAGTACAGTTTTGAGGTACTGGCGCTTTACTTGAGTATTTACATTTTGTGAGACTTTCTACTTTTCTGCTTTCATTCATTTCAGAGGGAAATCTTTTACTTTTCACTCCACTACATTTATCTGCCGGCTGGAGTCACTAGTTACTTTGCAGAATAAGGTTTTACATGCAAAACATGCAATAAGCTCATAAAATATGTTGCTTGTTAGAGTTTAAACTCCCCAACAGTATATGGAGAAGTTAGACCGACAACATTAAAATACTTCTTACAGGTTAATGCATCAATAATTTAACACTCTGAAAGAATGACGACTTTTACTTTTGATTCTTTTGAGTATTTTTTTATTATGGTATTGCTACTTTTACTTAAATAAAGGATTTGGGTACTTTTTCCACCACTGGAAGACTGTGGCTCGCAAGTGTGAATGTGTCTACTCCCTGAATAAGTAAAGATGAAAAAACATTATTTATGATACTTTACTCTAAAATGAGTTCCAAAGCAGACAGTGTAAATGCAGCCAGATTTTACCCTTGGACGCTCCCTCCCAGCAGAGTAATAGGATACGATGGTTGAACTTAAGACACACTTAATCTTGGCATTGCGTGCCAGCACAGCCATTCTGATGTGTGGCCGCATGGTGACCCAGTACCAGGGATTCACATGTTCATGAAGAGTTTGATGTAGTGCGAGAGTGGAAGTCATTAGACTCTCCGCCCTCGTATTGAACTTGTCAAAGGACATGTGTGTGACGTGGCTGGGATGCTGTGCGGGTGAGTGTGAGTGCACATATTTACACAGCATTGGCAATGTACATTCTCACATACATATGCAAACACACACACACACACACACAGACAAATGCACACACTGAATAGCAATAATGTCTTTAGCTGCACAAGGCAAGATTTTCAAAATACACCCGTCTTATCAGGCTAAATCACAGTGATCAATCAAGTGAGACGCTGTAGATCCGCCCTGTTTGCCCAAATTAAATTGGTGACAAATCAAAACTTAAAGTGCTGTTGAACTTTGGTATTACCTTGGGTTGTGTAGCTTACTGCCCATGATGAAACCCCAAAATCTGTGATTCTCTGTTATCTGTTGCTCCGGTAGAGGAGGTTGGAGAATGGTGTTTTTTTCTCTCTCCATTCACTGCCATTGTATGGAGGAACAGTCTGAAAATCACACTTCTAGCACATAAACTAACCCGAACAAAGCAGATTCTGACAATATATAAAAAAACGTAGTCATTCTGTTGATTTCTTTTTCGTGAATCGCTTTCTTTATGTCTATTAAACCTTTCAGTTTGAACAGGTGTAACACCGAAATTGTTCCAACCGGATTTCAGTGTTACACTTGTTCAAACTGAAAACAGAATGAAAGCAGAATGAGTAGTTTTATTTAGATATTGTCAGAATCTGCTTTGTTTGCATTTGTTTATGCGCTAGAAGTGTGATTTTCCGACCTGTTTCGTTACTACCAAAGTTCAACATCACTTTAAGAGTGAAATTTTAAGAGCGAATATATAGAAGCATCTGGAAGGCCCAAAAACTGCGAGTCTTCTATTCACTGATTTATTTCTATAGCTTTTAATACATTTGAACCACAGATTTTTGTTGAAATACTTCCAATACTGCTGTAACACTGTCCAGTTTTAACCTAGATGGAACATGGTTGGGTGGACTGTGGACTTCTTGCTGGATAGATCTCAGTGTGTTGGAGTCTATGTGTCAGAACGACTGTGTCCCTCTCCTCCTCCTCCTCCTACACACACACACTGCACACTGGAGCCGGCAGAAGCCCCCGTCCTGACAGATACATGCTGAAGTTTGCAGATGATGCTGTCAGGGAGCCCGCTGCAGGATGGGCTCGCTGTACATTATTTTGTTCAGCGGTGTGACAACTGCTTCTTACCCCGCACTCACACTGCAAGCAACTTGGTTGATGTGTCACTCTACTCTGACCAAGTGTGAACTGTGCAAGAGACTCTGATAGCATCTGCTGTCACTAGTGGTCTTCTGCAGCTACTAAGTTTTGAACTGGAAAATCGGGAGTGTTTTTGCTGCTTTGGCATTGCCTTTCATAAAGTTACATTGTTTTGATGAGTTAACACAGCTATAGCAAGTGCTAATTACAGTAGGGAGAATTAATAATTACAGAACGGACAATTAATTGAGAATAAAAACGGAATAAAATTACTTCAGAGCTTAGCATCAACCCCAACGATGGATGCAGCCATTCTCCAATGATTGATTTTGAGACGTTTACTTCTCTAGTCTTTCAAGTAAAAACTGTTCTTCTTCTTCTCGTCCATTTTGCAAATTAAATCACATCGGTAGCGAAACAAGGAAGTGTGGAAATCTGATTGGCTGTTGACGGCAATGAATGGACTTCTGGTTAGAGTTGAATGTAGCCAAAAAAAAAAACAGTGTGCGGACTTCAACAGACTGTCATCATAGGGCAGAGCATGGAGCAGGATTGATAAATTGATTGGATAAGTGTTTCATCAAGAGACCACTGCAATATGCAAAAAAATAAAAATATCAGCAAAGACTGAGCTGAACTCCTGCAGGGTGTGTAGAAGGCTCCTGACTCTTTTTTTTTTTACAACTCAATGGTCGAGGCAGCCGTCACCTTTTCTATAATTGCTTGCTATGGAAACCTGTCCTGCGCCAACAGAAACAAACAGCAGGATATAGTTCAGAGCGGCGGGTGAGATTACCGGTGTCAAGCTGAAGCAGCGACCCGACATCTTTGACCAGGAGGCTGACGGGAACGCAGGAGTTTCCCTTCATCGCTGTTATGGGGAATTTGAGTTTCCTCAAAAAGTCCACCAAAGGCTGAGTAACTCATTTATTTCCCATGTCATTAACTTGCTTAACTCTAATTCATTTATTAGAGGGGAGTTAGGAGGCCAGTGTTTACTGTATTTGAATGCTGCTTTATGGATGATGATGTCCTTAATTTATGACTCTTGTGTCTTCTGTTTTATGTACTTTTGTGGATTTATGTTTTTATATCCTTGCTTTTATGTGTCCGGCTACAAAACGACAATCAAGTAGAATTGAAGTGAATCCTGTCCGCCGCTACAGAAACCACACACTCCATTCCACCGGTGTTTTAATACTTTCCCCTCCAATCGTTGCTCTAGATAGCCTTCCTTTATCTTCCA
Source organism: Centroberyx gerrardi (assembly GCF_048128805.1). Taxonomy (NCBI): domain Eukaryota; kingdom Metazoa; phylum Chordata; class Actinopteri; order Beryciformes; family Berycidae; genus Centroberyx; species Centroberyx gerrardi. Next base: position 27,599,093 of record NC_135999.1, read on the forward strand.
AGTCCTCTCTCTCTCTCTCTCTCTCTCTCTCTCTCTCTCTCTCTCTCTCTCTCTCTCTCTCTCTCTCTCTCTCTCTCTCTCTCATAAAATTGAATTCTTGCTTTTCTAGTCGAGTTTGGTGTTTTCATTCACACACAGACTTTGATATTTGGTTGCACACAAACTCTCCCCTGCTCATACACACACACACACACTGCCATATGCTGCCATTCGTGAGCCATCACTCACCTATCCATCTATCTGTCCCTCCATCCATCTATCCATCTATCTTTCATCTCTGCGGCGAGCTAAACATCTGTTTATCCATCCATCTCAGCAGCCTATTAAATCTCCATGCATCTCTGTCCTTTCTCATATTTACAATCCATCAGTCACCCACGCATCCATCCGTCCAGCCGCCCTTCACTCGCCCGCCCATACACAAACACAAACACACACACACACACACTGATGCAGCACATCAAAATGTGACTAAAATGTGTAGTGTGTGTGTGTAGGCATGCACACACACACACCTTCCTATCATAACTCTACACACACATTTATATCACACATAGAGAAACTACATCTACTATCAACTCAAAACTAACAACTATCCAAACACACATCTAACTTCTATGTTCCAGTTCAGTACATCAGTGTCAGCATCAACACACACACACACACGCACACACACACTCAGGGACGTACAAATAAAATATAAAAGCACACACATGGTCACGCATACACACACACACACACACACACACACACACACTCTCTCTCAAAACAAGCCCAATCCCACACACAAATGATCACAGGTCAGACACACACACACACACACACACACACACACACACACACACAGAATCTCTCCCAAGAGAAGCCTTTGTTCGTCCTCTAACCTAAAGGGCGTGTCCCTCCCCAGCGGTGGTAAATTGCGTCCGTGCACATAAATCAAGCGCACCCAGAGACAGACAGAGACAGATGAGATGTAGATGACGAGCGCTCCCTCACAGCGCTGCTTAATCACACAGATCTGCTGTCATGAGCCTTCATCACAACACATCAGGTGAGCTGACGAGACGGAGCGGGTATAACGAGAACGGACAAACACACAAACACAAGACCAAGACAAGACCATGCATGACGATACACACAGATGGGAAGGAGAGTGACACACACACACACGCTCAGGCACGTACAAATAAAATATAAAAGCACACACATGGTCATGCATACACACACACACACGACTCTCAACCCAGCAGCAAGCATGGATGGGCACTTGTTGCCAAAGTGCCATTAAAACAATAAGGGCCTGATTTACTAAGATCCCATATAAGACTTGCTAAATTGCGTTTGCAGTTGAACAGAAAGCACGTGTGCTAAATTCTCCCATCATCTAAGAATAGTTGCATGGATGACAACAGGTGCAAACAATCATATAAATGAGCTTTCTGTGTGTTTGGAGAGCTTTCAACCATGGAGAGCTTGAACAAAAAAAAAACTGGAATAACAAGTTCTATTTAAATGCCTTTTTAACAATCACAAATTTGCACATTCAGTGACTAATTCATAGCTTAAAGACACAATAATGAAATTAAATTATCAACTGACACATTTAATGAACAGCTTATTAGGTTTTAGCAACAGTTTTATTAAATGTATCATGTAAATGTGAATTTAATGAATCACTTTATAGAATGTTTTTAAATGGATATATTAATTAATAACAATTAATCACTGGACTAATTAATAACAATTAATCACTGGACTAGTCTATAATAATAAGGCTGGCAGTATCGCATGACTCCTATGGGTGACTGGCTGTATATCAACCCTTAATTCTTCCAAAAGTCCTAAAATTGCATTGCTTGACAGTAGATATGCGTGTATTAGTTTGGCTTCTGCCATTTAAAAAATATTTACACGGTCGGAAAACACCCTTTCTCTGCGAATTCTCTAATTTTGCGGCAGCTGACGTCTCCTCCTCCTGTCAGAGCTGCCTGTCTGAATGGAAGTCTGATTAATGCCTGCTCTCCCTACGTATTATATTACACACGCAGACACCTTTACCACAATTACTTCCAGTCTTGGTAAATCGCATTAGACGTGCAAATTCATCTATTTGCATACTCTCCTCCCAATATTCTGCACACTCTGCTAGAAATGCCTAATGTTACATATTCATTAAGACAAACCTGCAAGAAAAGAGGGGGCTTGTATTTTGCTAATTTGAGCGACACAATCCTCTGCACACTGTCAGTAGATCAGCTTTCTGTATTTTTAGTCTGTTTAGAAACATCAATCAAATGTGTCATAAGGCTGTATTTTCCTTGACGTTGACAGCTCATCAGCTAACATTCATAAAATCTTGAAAAAAAGAAACACTTAAGAAAAATCTGTACAACCTAAATCATGTCGAATGGTAAAAAAGGAGGTCCAATGCACTCAAGTGGATTTGGTTATTAAAAAATAAAAAAAGTTGGGCTAAAGCATTAAAATAACTGATGAAGGCCACAGGGCCTTCATCAGGAGCCTTCTTCGTCAAGCCCAGCAAACAAACAGTTATATAGGGTTTGGTCTACTAAAGTTAAGTGAAACCAACTGTCTGAACCTAATTGGCTAAGAGCCAATCACAGGTATATTAGAAAGCCCAAGGAAAACACACATCAATAGAAGCACACTAATACAGAGTATACAAATTCACAAGTTTATAGGAGTACAAATAAAGGTATAAACACTAAGTATATCAAAGAAATCCCACAAAGATAACAGATGTCATGATTATAGAAGTAATTCAATTGAACACAAAAATAAGCCCAAACTAGTACACTAAAACATTCAAAATCACAACTGATGATGACAAATAAAGATAACTAAATGATGTTGATTTTGGAGAGCTTCCCCTTTGGAATGGGATGATCGAGCGATTAGATTATTTCTCCAAACATTGCAGTGGATTGGATATTATTTGATACTGAAGCATTTGTGAAAACAAAGCCCAGTCCTTTTAAATTAAATTTTATTACCTAACTTGATTACCTAATACTATAATAGTCAACAGGGAAGGGTGGCTAATGAAATTTGAGATAACAGGATTGGGACCTCGATTTAATAAAAAATAAATGATTTTGCTGCTTGGAATCACCACGGTCCTCTCTGTGTACAGTGTACCAGCGGCTGCTAACGAGGAGCTGCTCATTAACAAGCTCTCCGACAAACTGATGGGGGAGAAGAGAGTGAATCTGGGGCCGCTGCTGCGCTCTGATCAAAAATTTAGTCATTCAAGAGGGAGATCTGAACTTTATTCCTCTCTTTCTCTATGACACATACTGTACTGTATATGCACTGACAGCATCTGGATGTGCAGGTGTAAACACACGCAAACACATACAAATGTGAACGCACACAAAGAATCCCACGCATACAGTGCATACACACACACATATGAATGCGAGCACACATACGAATACACAAACACACTTCCACTGACTGCACTCATTCCCTAGCCCCTTACCCTAAATTGTCCTTAAACCTGCAATAAGCGATATCAGACCTAACCAATCCTGAACCTGATGTGTGCTATGTGGAGGTTTCACTGAGACATAATGATATAAACCAATATCCACACAGCAGCAGCTGTGTTGCTGTTTTCACCTCTTTTCTAAAGCTTGTTGTCAAATTCCGCTCCTGAACGAAGCTCCTCCCGCTCCATTCAGCAGTTTTTCTTTTTTTTTTTAAACTAGCTTGTCTCCTCCCTCGCTGTTTAAAAGTGGCGCTCTCCCCCTCCCATTCCTAAACATTTTCTCATAATGGTAGGATCGTTGAAGCGAGTGAGTAGTAAACTTGCTACCTACCTCTTCACTTGTCATTGTGGGACATGTAACCTTCAGCGGGAGAAAAATCTGGCAAAGTGAGACTGATAATGGCCATGTTTGTCCTTAGTAGGACTCCGTAGTGCAGTAGTTTTGCTGTGCTTTATTTACAAATTTGTTGCTGTTTCTGTGGCCCTCTAGTCGTCAGAAAATTATTAAAAATTATTGCAGCTTTAACTTTATCCGTTATCCGAACCTAAACCTAATCCTAATTCTAGTCTTAACCCTAAACCTCAGTCTGAACAGGCTCAAGACATCACTGCAATTCATTTGTATTAACTTGGATACTGAGTCCGAATGCAACCCATTCAAAACCTTGGAGGAAATCTTGACCACATACTGTGAGGCAAGAAGCGGCCGGTTGAAGACGGGTTCTGATGGGATGTCTTCCTCCTTGAGTAGATACAAAATAGTTGCTGAGTGATTTTCATGTCAAGTACAATTGAGAAAATTCTACGAACCTCAGGCTTATGAAACCAATAAGATAAACTCACAAATGCATGGTGATCAAATAAAAGCAAGGCCGTTTTCTTAGTTCCTGTAAAGCTGACATTTTAGAGATACAGAGACAGGTTTCACCCGACAACAGCCATATGTGAAAATAGACACTCGAAAGTTTGATTTAGTTGTTAAAATCAACTTTGATCATCTAAGAAACTGAAGGTTGATGTTTGTTTGTCTGTCTCTCTGTCTCTCTCTCTCTCTCTTACTCTCTCTCTCTCTCTCTCTCTCTCCCCTCAGACAAAGTGGTAGAGGTGTGAAGAGCTTTGGAGTGTAACGGCTCTTTGTCTGAGTCTGTCTTTACATCAGTGTGTGCACCAGCGGGGATTAGCCTGCATGGACAGCGTGGCAGCTGAACCCTGTAGCACCTCGCAGTACACGTTTACCTCTGTTTCTTAGCAGCACATCAGAGGGAGAGAGAGAGAGAGAGAGAGTGAGAAAGACAAGAAGGTGAGGGGAGAGAGAGAGAGAAGGCAGAGAAAGAGAGAGACAAACAGGCAGTCCCCTCAAGAATTTGCAATTTTGCGATCACAATAATTAATTCAATGTCAGCCAGTCCCTGAAATATTTGCCGGAACTAGTAATTTTGCAAAATTACAAAAACATTTCCGGGGTTTTTCCACCAACAAACAAGCTCATAATTTTGACCAATCATCAAATTTTTGCCATAAAACAGTCTGATCAAACCATTCATCGACAAACTCTCGTCTTCTGCTACAACCGGTGACTCGCCATTGGAGCTTTATAAAAGGAAGAGAGGGAAGAGGATTTATGAGCTTTCAGCCCTACAGCTGGAAGAAGTTGAGTGCACTTTGTTTCTCATTTAACTTGCATTATCATAGCTTCCACTTGTCCTTAGACTTTGGTTTGCATATTGACGTCAGAAGAACACAAAGTCCTCCTCAAACACAAATGGGCACATTTCCAATGAAACCACTCAGTTTTATAAGCATGAAACATCCGAATGTACTGATTTTATTCGGTGTTTACTGCGCGGATGTTGAGTTGAAGGTATATTTATGAAGACTGGAATCCAAATACAGTATTTTTTCTTTGTTGTAACTTTGAGCCTGTGTGTTTTTCTGTTCAGGTAATACCAAAAAAAGCATGAGCACAAAGCCTAAGGATGAGCAAAAAGACCCTTTCTTGTTGGGAGGTAGTTATAATAATCCCATTTGTTGGCATCTCTTTATAGCCATTTCAGTTCCATTCTTTTTTCTTTGACATGGGATTTTTACCTGTTCCTGCAATTTTACTGCAAAAAACACCTAAAGCTCTGCAAATTGCATTGCAATTATCACAAAAAAAATCCTGGAGGGACTGGAAAGAGACAGTGAGAGAGGGGGAAAGAGAGCAAGAGAGTGATTTGTTGTTTTCTTGGTCTGCCTCATATAGACTTTTCTTGAACTGCTTCACCTTCATCATTACAAACACCAAGTGCACAACATTGAGTAACTGACCACTTTACACCCATTTACATCAGCTGTGTGGAGGCTGTCTGGAGCATTGACTTCTTTAGTTTGGCTCATCTGGCCAGATGAGAACAATGCCATTCAGACTCAGACGTGCACCAAAAAAAAACATCCAGATGCCTGAAAATGCGAGTTTCAGTCCAGGAAACGGCCCCGAAATTCAAGGGTTTATGGGTATAAAGAGACGGATGTTGACATCTGATAGCCAGCAGCTCCTCATGCTTGGAAAGCCTAGCAGAACAACATGAACTGACAGCAAACCACAGTCTGGACTGATGCTCATATTCAGCTATTTCTTCATGTGTTCTTACCTGGTATGACAGGGACTGGAATCAGATTTGTTTTGATGTGGATTTGTTTTAACTGTTGCAATAAAGTTTCCTTCAATCTAAGCACACATGTGATATGTCTATGGCTACTTATAACCTAACCTATTTACACCAAAATACATAACAGGTAGTTTCAGCCATGCAACTGGACTGATCAAAGATACTCTTACCATGCTGTTGATCCCCATAAAACACCAATAGCCGGTAATTTTTGTTGCTATATCATCTATTGTTATAACCAGGGAGTAAGTTGGCAAACCTTCCTGATTTCTCCTGGGTTTTTTGGTGTTTTTTGAAGTCTTATTTATGTACAGTACTTTTGAAGGAAACTTCCCACAGTACACATGCATTAGTAGCTGTTGTATGAACGCCACATAACTCTTGCAGATGTAATTTACTATAATTATGGGTAGTTTGGTGATGCTCATGGTACTCAGCTGCGCCTTGTGCCCGGACACATCACTGTCTCTTCTCATAAGCACATTAAAGAACATTCTCCCTGCTATTGCAACATTAAGTCAATGTTATTTTGGCCTACATACGACTTAAAGTTACTGCCGGACATGTTTTACTTTAGGTATCATTTCATTTTTGTGTGATGCTCTGAAAAGATGGATGCACCAGCTTCAGAAAATATGAAATTCAATGGATCTATCTATCTATCTATCTATCTATCTATCTATCTATCTATCTATCCATCTATCCATCTATCTATCTACACCCAGTCGATCCATGCAGAGGGACTGCAGGATTAGTTAACAGTGGAGTTAGTGTAGGCGGCGGCTCGGGGGTTGAAGTGCACACTAAAAGTAAGTAAATACTATTAGTAGACAAGTAGAGATCGCCATCTGATCCGCTTAAGAGTGCAAGCGGGTCCGGTTTATGAAGTGGAACACTGGATCAGAACCAGGACTTTGGCGGAGAGACGCCTCCGACCTTCATGTGTGTCTGTGTGGGCGCAGCTGTTGTTGTGTATGTATACAAACACAGAGTAACTCGGCTATAGACTATTTGCAAAACACGACAGCAATCATACCTGCCTGTTGGAAGACTACAGACAAATTAGTGGAAGACCAGTATCTTGTCTTGAACCTACATGAGCAGATGAAAAGTTTGACTCTATCACGTGACGTGCAATGTCCTAAATTACAAATGTTATCTTACAATACTAATCAAAGGCAGGGCGTCAATATAAGTGATTTTATGACTCCCATTTCAGTTCCCTTCACACTCCTTATAATAAGAAAGTTTTCTCTGATTAGTGTTAAAGGAATAATTCACCCAAAAATGAAAATTTGGTCATCTACTCACCCTCATGTCAGTTGAAACACCGAAGTTGTATGTCCACATAACAAACAGCGAGTCTTCTATTTATAGATACATGTGTAAATGCAGCTTTTTTTTTTTTTTCCTACCATAGTAGGCCAGCTAACTCAGCTGGTCCACTCTAGCAGTGTTTGGCAAGGAGAAACCAAACATGTAGTAAGCATGTAGGAGTAATGTCTCCAGCCTCACAGTCACCAGTTTAATATCAGAGCAAGCCGGGCTTCTTAACTGGGTTTCTCATGATTGTTGTATGAGTCTAACCGTGTTATTCTGAACCAGTTATGACGTTTACATGTCAGACCATACAACCACGCATCGCTCCAGTGTGTGAGTTGGTGTCAGCGTGCATGCACATGAATTGTGCAAATATATGCTTTCTGATCAGAAGTACATGTCATTTTCAATATTAACATGTGTTTGAACGTATATTCGTTACATAAACCCTTTTATGTCTTTATTTTACATTATTTATGTATTTGTCATTCTTTTTCGTTATGTGACATTGCAGATGTAGACTTTTTTTTTTTTTTTTTTTTTTTAAACGAAGCAGTTTGACCTACTTTTTCTGTGTAACTTTAGTTTGGAAAACTATATTGAGTATAGCTCTGCTGCAGTGTGAAGTAGCTGGTAGCTTGTAAAACTCGACTTTTCATGTAGCTTAACCAACAATGTCAGTATGTATCAGTCTATGCAAGTACATTGTGTGTATGTGTGAGGGAATTGGGTAGTGTGTGTGTGTGTGTGTGTGTGTGTGTGTGTGTGTGTGTGTGTGTGTGTGACGGTCGATGTGCCTACAGGGATGCTGTGCAGGACTGATTGGGTTGGTGGCCCGCTCTAGGAGAATCTGCTGTACTGGTGCCAGAATGATTTATACCCGCCTTAAAATGGCTGTTTCATGAAAAGACACACACACACACACTCTCACTCACACACACACACACACACACACACACACACAAAATATATATGTACTTGCTCTCTCTTGCTCTTTCCTATCTTTTTCTCTGCCCCGATCTTTCATTCCCCTCATCCCAATCTTTCTATCTCTCTCTCTCTCTCTCTCTCTCTCTCTCTCTCTCTCTCTCTCGTCCTAGGAAAGTGAATGAAGGTGATTTCGGAGGGTTTCACAGAAGGGCCCTCTCCTCTCCACTTTCTCCTTCCTGACATTTTAATCTGCTTCTCGGTCGCTCACTGACCTTCTCCTTTTTGCTTTTTTTTTTTTTTTTTTACTTTATTCTCTCAATCGCTCTTTCACTCAACCTCTTCTCTCAACCTTCCCCTTCCCTGCCTTCTTCGGTATTTCGATCTTTTCCTCCGTCCCTTGCCTCCTCTCTTTCCTCTCGTCCCCCCTTTTCTTCCCTTTTTCCACCTTTTACTGTTCATTTTTTCTCTCTCTCTCACTCTACCTCCTCTCTTTTCAGTCTCTCGCTTTCCTTTTTCTCCATATCCATCTTCCTCCTCTTCTAGTGTCCATCTCCCTCTCATCCTCCTCCGCTTTTCCCATAGTCTCTCTCTCTCTCTCTATTTTCCTCTATCATCCACCTCTTCTTCAGTCTATCTCCCTTCTTTTTTCTCTATTGTTTCCTCCACTCTTTTCAGTCTCTCTCCTCCAACTCTGTCTATCCACCTCTTTTTCTGTCTTTTTCTCTCTTTCCCTCTCCTTTTCCTCAATCCATACTCCTTTTCAGTCTCTCTTTCTCTCTCCCTCTCTTCTATCACCCTCCTTTTTCATAGTCTCTTTCCTTTTCCTATCCACCTTCCTCTCTTTTTACAAACTCTCTACCTCTCTCTTTCCCTTACTTTCACCTCCTTTCCTCTATCCATTCTCCCTTCTTTTCAGTCTTTCTCCCTCTGTCTCTCATTTTCCCTTTCTCCTTTCAGTCTCTCTCTCTCTCTCTCTCTCTCTCTCTCTCATTCGCCCTCCTCTTTTTCAGCCCTCCCTCCTCCCTACCTCCTCCTCTATCCATCCTCCTCTCTTTTCACGGTCTCTCTCTTGGTATTTTACACAATGGCAACTGACATTTCTGGCTGATGCTTTCTTCTCCCTCCCTCTTGGCCTTTTTATGCCACCTTCTGTGCCTTTTTCCCCCCTTCTTTTTCTTTAACATCTTATTTTTATGCCTGTTTTTTTTTTCACTCCATCTTCTCTCTCTCTCTCTCTCTCTCTTGCATTTTGACAGTAGTCGTGTCTCCTGTTGGACTCGTCTCACAGGAGGAAACCTTTGGCTTTCCCTCTGCCTTTTTTCTGCAGCTCTTTGTTCGCCGCTCAGCTTTTTCCAGATAATTCTGAATGTCCTCGCCTTCTCTCTCCCTGTGTGCCTACTGTGGCACTGGCTACTCATACTATTATTATTATTATTACTGTTATTATTATTATTATTAGGTTATTGTAGTTACTGGCATTTCACAGCTCTTTGTACCATGAATTCTGCTCCTATGGAGAAGCAGGTTGGTCATGATGCATTGACAAGCTAATTCGCTTCTTTCTTGTTTGTTTCCTTCCCTCTCTCCTTCCACCCTCTTCTTTCCTTCCTTCCTTCTATCTTCCTTCCTTCCTTCCTTCCTTCCTTCCTTCCTCCAAAAGATGTCTGACTTATTTCTTCCTTCCCTTCTCCTTCCTTTCACCCTTGATTCCATTCCCTCTTCCTTCCCTCTAACCTCCAAGCTTCTTTCTTTCATCCTTCCTTCTACCCTTGATCCCTTCCCATCCTCTTTCCTTCCTTCATTCCTCTAATCTTCTTCCTTTCTTTATTTTTTATATCATCTTTCGTTCCCCTCTTGCTTTGTCCCCTTCCTTTTTCTTCCTTCCCTCCTGGAAGCTTGTTTTGGTTTTTGGCATCTTTCTTCTCTTCCTTCGTCCTCCATTCCACCCTTGTTCCACCATATTTGTTTCTTTCATGCTTTGTTTCTTTTTCTTCATCCCCTCTTCTTCTTTCGATCCCTCCACCAAAACGTATCTGACTTCTTTCTCTTTCTTCCTTTCTTTAATCCTTCGTTCCACCCTTGATTTCTTTCCCTCTTCCTTCCTTCCAACCTTCCAAGGTTCTTCCTTTCTTTTGTCCTTCCTTCCACCCTTGATTGCTTCCTATCCACCTTCTTCCTTCCTTTCTTCCTTCCTTCTTTGCTTCCCATCCACCTTCTTCCTTCCTTTCTTCCTTCCTTCCTTCTTTCCTTCCTCTAAACTATCTAGTTCTGATACATCAAAACACAGCTGACTGCAGTTTAAAAGAGGAGCAGTTAAAGGAACGGTCACCAATTCAGCTGTGTAATTTGGTCAGTAGTTGAAATGAAACAAAAAGTGAGAGAGCTGGTGCATGGACTTTGTAGAAACATGTAACCCTGTCTGGTTTGTTATTTAGTTTCTTTTATCCAGTTCAATTCATGAGTCCATTGGGGATTTTACCTCACCTGCACAAATTTGTATTTTTTCTGAGCAAATATCCACAATTAAAGCAACTAAATGAAACTGCACGTGCTGAAGTATTACAGTAGGTATAGTGTGGCAGCACTGAAAGACCGGAGGCATGTTTACACTTGAAACCAACCCAAACGGTCCCAGCAGCCCTGGTAACACAAAATAGAGCTTAGTTTCCGCCTGACTCTCTGTCCAAACACAGAGCGGCCGGGCAGCGGCCCGCTGGTGCTCTCTCTGCCCCGCAGGGCCGGGGCGGCTGTCTCTGGAGCAGCAGTGTGACCGGGACCAAACTAGGGCAGTGTGTGTCTGCAGGCAGAGAGGAGAGGCAACGATGGAGAGCAGAGGACTGAGGAGAGAGCAAATAAAATGTGTACAGTCGCATTCAAGGTAATTACATATATGTAGTTAATTAATTATCAATTTATTTGAATGTGATATCAGCTCTTTGACTCCTAGTTGATCAGCTGCCTTCATCTCCTCTATGGAGAATTCAGCAATTTTAGGCTACTTGGCTTATCAGTTAATGGTAGCAAACACAGCTTCCAGGTGGCCACATTCATCCAAATAAGCACAAAATATTTAAAATATTACATTATGGCACGCTAAAAAGCTAGAAAGATCGGGAAATTGTTTTCAACTGACATCAGAAATGTATTTAGGTCCTGATTTCACAAAATGATGCAGGTAGCAGCTATGGACGACTACAGATGTCAGCTCAACTTTCATTTTGGCCAGTCGTTGTATCAACATCTAGTCAACATCAACGTTTGTTGATTTATACCTTATCGTATACAGTACATACAGTACATGAGTACATGTTGTTTTATGGCTATCAAAATATTGAGCTATATATACAGTATACTGTATTTCACCATACATCGCTGTATGGCAGAAGCCCACGCAAGCTAATAAAAGAACTCATAAGTACAGTATGTTTTGCTTGAATTCATTTACATACAAGCAGAGGCATGTGGGAGTTGTGTGAAATTGCATTGATTTATAATTGGAGTTATATTCTCCGAGTTCGATGAACTCTTGAAAGTAACAGGTTGCAGCACACATTTCACTGATGAAGACTATAAATGGAGTAAATGATTTGAACTTATGAAAAGAAACCCTCTCCATCTGCTTTCAAATTTCAAAAAGATACGTAAACATGATATCCATCTGAATAATATTCAATTTGTTAAAATGGCTGGTTTAATTTAATTTTTTCCTATCTTCCTTCCTTCTCCCATTCTTTCTCTTCTTTTTCCATTTCTCTGCCAAGAGCCTTGTACCAAGATATTTTACTGCAGCAAAAAGAGCAGCAGCGGAAGGAAAAGGGAAAGCGCCTCAATTTGGTCAGTAGCTGAAATTCAACGTTAAAGCGATACAGCAGGTACATGGGCTTGATGGAAAGTGTCCAACCCCATCCATTTGTTCTATAGGTACTGAGCTATTGCAGTGCAAAGGTGTAGTGTAGCCTTATCCTCTCTTATCCCCCCTCCTGCCGGCTCTTATCAGCCCCGCAGGGAGAGCAGGGATTAACAAGTCCTGGAAAGAAGAGGGTAAGTGCAGGAGAAGGAGAGGGAGAAAAGTTTAATACCTTCCAAATTCCACACCCTTATCTGCTGCCTGGCCTTGTGTCAGACCTACAGTTTGCACAGTGTAGATGATGTACGCTGATACGAACTGGGTCAAGGAGGAGGCGGGGGGGGGGGGGGGGAGAAAAGGACGAGGCCTACATGAGGCGAGAAAGTGCTAAGAAAGAATGTGAGTGGATGGAGAAAGAGGGGAGCGACGGCGATAAAAGATGAGGGAGGAACCACAGTTAAGAGAGAGAACAGGCTGAGGAAGAACGAGCGGGAGAAGAGAAACCAAGAATTACAGACAGAATTGGAGAAAAATTGTCAGATAATTAAGATGTCAGACTCGCCCTCGCTGACGTCAGATACCCCCGGCTCCAAACTGCAGCGCTGAGACAAAAGCTTTCTCTCTCACTTTCAGGCCTCCAGACAGAGGAACAATGTTCCAATAAAATAGCACTGAGCAGACAATAGGCCCTCTGCAGTAGCCCAGAACCCACTGACAGGCCTCACGATGGCTCCAAAAATAAGCGAGAGCTGAAGAGCACTTCAGTGCAAGTGATTAATTTAAGTTAGACACAGCCTTTTCAGGTTAGCAATTGTGATGCCACAGGCCTGACCAAATAGGCTTTGATATTTAAAGTAATAATCAGAGACATTTTCATATAAATAAATGGCCATTTTGCTACTCTGTATCGCTGATTGATATAACACAATAGTGATTCAACCAATACCCAGTTCAAGAAAGCTTTTGCATTTGCTGTTCTAAACACCTGGGAAAAATCCTCCAGCACAGAGGAAGAAGTGGGTAGTTAGCATGAGCAGCGATAGCCACCATGGCTGAACAGACAAAGAAAAGAGAAACTCAAACTGCACCAACAGAAAATCCAAGGAAAAAGACAGTCCCGCCCACAGTTTGATTGACAGGTGATCTCTGGGAAGTGCAGTGCAGAAACACCACAGCAATGAGGCTGAGCAACAAAGATTAAAACACAGATTGCAGATTACCACTTTAAACATTAGAGTGCAGCAGCATTGCAAATGCCATGTCCTCGCCCTTCCACAACTTTTGTTACATGAAGCGCTTCATTCCAGATTGAAATGTCCACAGTTGGAAAACATTTACTGATTGATAACACAAAACTGAAGCAAATTAGAGGGTAACACAATCCCCAGACTGTGTGGAAAAATTGACCAACAGCCCCAGTGAAGCTGCTCAGTAGCCAACAGTAGAAGGCTGTGGTTGTTGATGAATAATGGATAATATGTTGGTAAAGTGCCTTGCTCAAGAGAACATGGACAGTGGTTGTTGAGGGAGGGGAGGCTGTTACTCCTTTCCCCACGCACATTTTCCCAGACAGTCTGGGGATTTGAACCCTGTGGTCACAAGGCCACTTCTCCAACCTCTTGGCTGTTAATCCTGTACATTTTAGAGATATTTGATGATACGGATAAATTCTAAAACAGATATACTGTATAGATGCAGAGCTAAAACAAATATCTGAACTTTAAATGCCTGTGTTTATAGAATTCTAAAAAAAAAAATCAACTTTCTCCTTTTTTTCCACACAAAACAAACTAATTAAATGGCAGACAGTACAGCCTTCAGCATCGCTACCAAGAGGTGTGGAAGTCTCTGCCTCTCCTCCAGCTGAATAGATGTTTACAATGACAGTGAGCACTTTAAAACTCCTGTTGTAACTAAACTCACACATACGGCATAATTGTGCAAATGCTTTCAGAACTGTTATGTGATGAAGATAATTTGTAATAACAACAGAGTGCAGACAAAAGATGGCAGGGCATGGCACAGTTTGACAGGCAGCGCACTAAAAAGGTAGGCTGCCTTCATATTGTATTCTCACGGAGACCGCAGGTGTGACTCATGCAAATTATAAAATTTGACAGTTAACTCGACAGTTTCCTTTGTCTATGCGACTCGGACTTGTTGACACATTGGAAAATGTACTCTGATGCACACAAAGTCCCTGGGTGTAAAAGTGGGATATTTTTTTTTTGTCTTTAGACTGCTAGAATTGAAAGTTAACAAGGCCATTCACCTTTTGAGAGTTTCATCGCCCTTAAGGCTTCTGAAACTTGTTGAAATCCCATTGTATCATTTCAAAAACAGCTGGACAACAGTGAGAAAATGAGCTTTCTTTTCTTCACTAAACCCTCACCCCAACATCATGCTAATCACATTGCACATAATGCTGTAATCCTTACTTTTTGCCTCAGTTTTTATCTATACAATCTACTTAACATGTTCTAGTCCTGAAATTCTCTGCTCAATATGTTCATGTAACCCCCATTTGCCAGATTCTTGCGATATCCTTTCCTGTTTATATTATATTTTTCTTTGCTGTATCTTTTTACTAATTGCTACTCCAACGACCCAACTTTTTGCCTCTAGTCAGCAAAGTGCATTGTTTCATCTTGATGAGCTGTCTACCTTGAAACAGTATCTAGCCTGAGGCTGAGGTAACCAGCATCCATAAAGCCTCCACAGGCGTTGAAGAAGCAGTGTGAAACACAACGCTGAGGTTTTTCACCTGTCTGCTTCACGTTTAGCTCATCTGTATTATTTTCTTACTGCTTGTTGTTGCTGTGACTTCCATGCGCTGCAGCAGGGAATAAAACATCCTGAACATCATTAAAAGGCATTTTCAGGTGATTTAGGCATGCACACACAGGGTCAGACACAGACTGATGATGTAGAATATATCCTATTTATTAATTTGGTATTTTAATGTAATAAAAAGTTGCACCTTGCAGCTTTAAGGTTTCATTTTATACCAACCCAAATCCTGCCAAAACAAACTCTCAATCTCATTAATAACTGGATCGATGGAAGGATGGCCTGCCCAGTATTTCTTTGTGGTGCTAAACCAGAGTCATATAGTTAAAAACATCAAATACCTACCTAGCATGTTTGTTGACATGGCCAAAATAAATAGCTGAAATTGAGATTAATAACAATGAATTATATTTATATAGCACACTTTAAATGTCCCATATTCTTCACTTTCCAGTGCTTTGTTTTATGTCTGAGGCTCATTAATATTAACGACCCCTCTGTTCTGATTGGCTAACCGTTTCAAGAGTGAAACGTGAGACACCGCGGCCCGGCGGCTCCAGGTAGGGAAAACTCTCCGGTTAATGACAACCGCTCAACCGCTTTGAAAAAAACACTGTTAATCTATTATTTCTTACAAAAAATGATAATGAGCGAACCTTTGTGACGCCACAAAGTTACGGAAGTCCAAACGGCTCGTTTAGAGGCTCGCTTTTCTAATATGGATTGTGTGGATTTAGTTGGCGACCATGCGTTTTGATACTTTCACCATGTTTAGAACTCCTTTATAATCAAAGAGGCAATGAAGCAAGAGGGGAATCCCGTTTTCCACGATATGGGACCTTTAAAATACAACAAAATCTCAAGGTGCTTCGCAGGAGATACAATTAAAAAAAAGATTAGTCAACTTCACCCTGAAGATCTGTGTATGTGCTACCTGTTTACCTGTTTACCTTTAGGTATTTGATGTTGGAGCTATCTTACTATCTTACAATATTGCTTATTGCAGATTTAATGACACAGATAAAATCTAAAATGATATACTGTATAGATGCAGACCTAAAACAAATATCTGAACTTTAAATGCCTGTGTTTATAGAATTCTAAAAAAAAAAAAAAACTTGGGGACTACATTTTCTTTTTTCTTTCTCCTTTTTTCCACACAAAACAAGCTTAATTAAATGGCAGACAGTACAGCCTTCGGCATCGCTACCAAGAGGTGTGGAAGTCTCTGCCTCTCCTCCTGAGAGCCAGGCTGCTGAAGCAACAACTGAATGGATGCGTTTACACACACAGCGAGCGCTTTTACAACTCCTGTTGTAGCTAAACTCGCACATACTGTATAATTGTGCAAATGCTTTCAGATCGAAAAAGCAAAACGCAGTGTATGTGCTACCTGTTTAGCTGTTTACCTTTTAGGTGTTTGATGTTGGAACTATCTTATTAATAACTGACCTAAATCACACTAACCCGAGCCCAAACCGGATCATACTAAACCGTCGGACTCCCGCTGCTAGCTGCGGCGGCTTGGAGCGCGCTCAGCTCTGGATGCATCTAGTTAGCACGGCCCACTGGAGGCCTGTGCTACTTCAAACACCTCCATGCTGCTGCTGCTGCTGCTGAGCCTGCTGCCTGCTGCCTGCTGCCGGCTATAAATAGACACCAATCTGCAACCCCACCTAATGAGCACAATCCACTTCAGACCGAACTGTCAACAACCAGCGAGAGTGTGTGTGTGCGTGCGTGCGTGCGCGGCTGTGTGTGTGTACGTGTAAAGATACAGCTGACCATGCTTTTTTGATCACTGCTCTGCCAAGAAGTCGGTGTGTGTGTGTGTGTGTGTGTGTATGTGTGGAAATGTGTGTGTGCGTGTGTGTGTGTGTGTGTGTGTGTTAGGTTCTTGCTATCTACGGTTGCTAAATATAGATGTAGCAATTTTCCAAGTTGCCTTGGTAGGATGACGGCAGCACGACGAGCAAACCGCCCTCCCTCCCTCCCTCTCTCTCTCTCTCCCTCTCTCTCTCTTTTCTCTCTCCCCCTCTCTTTCTTTCTCTTGTCTCTGTCTTCTTCCTCTTTGTCTCGCTGCTTCTCTTTAACTTGCTCAAATCTTGCTGACCTGTCTAACCAGCAAAGTAGGTGTGTGTGTGTGTGTGTGTGTGTGTGTGTGTGTGTGTGGGGGGGGGGGGGGGGGGGGGGGGTGTGTGGGACTGTCTGTGTCTGTGGGAGTGTACTGTGTGCGTCTGCCTCTGTGTAAATGTGAATGCACTGTGTGTTTTTGTGCAATTCAGTGCAGTGTGTGTGTGTGTGTGTGTTTATCTGGGTCTGCGTTAGCCTCAGAAACATTTTGCTTTCTGACGCCCGGCAGTCTTGTGGAGCGCCACTCGCTCCTCTCATCTCAGCGGTGACGTTTGATCGGCCGTCGTTGGCTGATCGCTGTGAACTAGCTCTCTCTCATTCGCCTCTCTCTCTCCCTCTGTCTTCCTCGGTGCGGATGGCGTTTCAAGCCTTCTCTAATTAGCGCGATCGCGGCTCGATAGCTGCAGATCAATGGTGCTCAGCCGCCTACTGGGAGCCGCACACTGGGGGCCGATCCACACAGCTGCCACGCCGGGGAGTGTGACAGAACAGAAGGCCTGTCAGCCCAGGTGACAAACACTGTCACCGCTATTCAAAGGGAAAGAGATTTATAGAGATATATGTATGAGTGGATTCATTCCAAGCCACTAATATCCATTATGGGGCGGGGGGGCGGGGGGGGGGGGGGGGGGTCATTTTTCTAGCATTTATGGTTGTTGATGAATACAAGATAAAGAAGGGTTATGTTGTTAACCTGGGTCTTATGTTACCCACTAATTTGCTTCAATTTTGTGTTATCAATCGTATTGTAAGAGTAATTGCTTTCCAACTGTGGACATTTCATTTTGGAGAATATTTCATATAACAAAAGTTGTGGTAATCCTTGGTTCCTTCATTTTGGCGACGTCTTTGTTGCTAAGCGCTCATTGCTGTGGTGTTTCTGCACTGCACTTCCCAGAGATCACCTGTCAATCAAACAGTGTGGGCGGAGCTTGGATTTTCTGTCAGTGGAGTTTGAGTTTCTGTAGATGACGCACTTTTCTTTGTCTGTTCACTGATCACTGCTCACGCTAACTACCCACTTCATCTTCTGTTTATTCCAAACAAACCGCTGTTGCTGCTGTCGGAAACGTAAAACGCATCACTTCCTGTGCACCAGATGATTTTTCCCAGGAAAGACCTACCAGACTCCAAGTGTTTAGATTAGCAAGTGTAAAAGCTTTCATGAACTGAATATACGTTGAATCACTGTTGTGTTACATCAGTTGGGTTTATTACTTTAACTGCTGCTTTTATACAGTGCAAGTTACAATGTTGTAACTTGCTAAAATCTATCTTCTGTCCTCATTTGTGGATGTAATCTAGGAACAATTCCCCAAAAGCGTAGCAGTAGGTTTGTTTTAGTTTCTTCTGTAAGTCAGTGGGCAGAAGGGGATTTTATGGCCGAGGTGCTTAGGGAAACGGGACCCTGAAGTGCTCTAGATGTCTAAAAGACTCAAGTGAAAGTGCTCCATGGGTTTTCCTCTTCTGTCGATGCTATTTTAGTTTTATGCGTTTGTCTGCCAGGCAAAAATTGTCTCATCATTTGGTTCATGCTCTCATGATCGCTGAGAACTAAAATCTCTGTGTGGTTACCTCTGCCAGCGGAGTTAGACGGGCGTTATGTTTTCATCCCATTCTATCGGTTTGTCTGTTAGCAGGATATCTCAAAAAGTTATGAAGGGATTTGTACGAAATTCATGGGGCAAGGAAGATTTTTTTAAAGAGTAACTAAACCCCCAAACTCAAAACTGTGGTGAAGCCTGACATGACACCTTCTATAGAGTTCAACAGGTGGTGACATCACCTGGCACCAAAGATCAGCCAATAGCAGATGGACAGTCCAGTACCCTGCTTTTCACCATTAGATTTGAGGCTTCACCACAGATTTGGGTTTGGGGTTTAGTTACTGTTTAACTTTTCACACGGATTGGCTGACGCGGGGCATGGCAGTGGGCGTGGCTTCTCACTTAAAAGACATATAACCTCCGAACTGATTCACGTAACTTCACAAAACTTTGTGGAAATGTCCGTCATGCGGTAAGGAAGAAGTGATTAACTTGTCACACTGATTGGCCAAAATGTGGCATGGCGGTGGACGTGGCTTCTCACAAAAAGGCATGTAACTTCCGAACGGATTCACGTAACATCAAACCGTCAGGAGACATAAGAAGAGGCAAACCATCCATTATTGGCCCAATCAAGCAACATGGAGGCACTGGACAGCCCATTTCCAGTTTACACATTTTACCCAATTTTTCCAAAACTTGTTCCAGTGGTAGAAGGGCAGCTCTAATGGCCGGTGAACAGGACATAGTCCTGATTGGCAATGTGGTGTTTTGATAATCACAACAGGTCCAGTCATGAAAATGTGTGAATCTCCTGATGTGAAACAAGTTGATAATCTGGCATGGAAGAAATTATTTTAACTTTTGGTGAAGATCCAATAAGTGGAACTGGCATATCTTGACAATTGCATAGCGTTGGTGGAGGTATGAGCTCTACTGAGTGCCATCTAGTTTGAATCAGCTCCTTAAAGTGCAAGCAGCTGAGCACACACACACAGATGCACATACACACATGCAAACAGACGCAGTACGTACACACTCACACAGAGTCTCTCTCTCTCTCTCTCTCTCTCTCTCACACACACACACACACACACACACACACACACTGAGTCTTACTGTGCCTTTATATCTCTCTTACTAAGGAACTATTCAGAAATGAAAGCAGACATTTGCCGCCAGTCACTAGTTGTTGGCAGTACTGTACCAGATCAAATCACATCACTTTACACTGTAGCTCTGGAGAACCTACTGTGAACAAAATAGACCACCGGCCAAACACACACACACACACACACACACCACTGAAACACAATAATTATATACTGTGGAGTCTGACAGAGTGAATTGTCAGAGAGATTGAAAGTAGTATTTTTAGTAGGAGAGAAGTGAAGGACATATTCTGAGTAGAAGTTAATTTAAAAGTGTTTTGTGAGGAGGAGAAACGGAAGGTGTATTTCTGAATATTTTATCAGACAGAGACAGCTTTAGAAATAGAAGGATGAACGTCTTATTTTGGGTTGGTTGGATAAATGAAGTGTTTCCCTCCACAATGAGACAGAAACCATTTGTAAAAGCGACAAAATGATTGATAGCAAAAAATGAAAACCAATTATGGCACTTTTTACTACAGGCAACCTAAGCCCTCGGTTGACAAAATCAACACTTTTAGGGTAAACTGTCTATATTTTGGAGAAACTGAATAATTCACTTATTGATTTTGAATTCAATGTCATTGTTATTTGTATTTGTTCCTCCAAATTGGATCCACAGTGTTTTGAAATACTGAGTTCTTCAGATTATGTGATAAGTAGAAATGTAGAAGCCCTGACTGCTCTCTACCTTTGTACATGTAACCTAATGCACTGAATGCATTTCTGTCCAATTGGAGTTCATTGATCTCAAATTAGAGAATGTGCTGCGGCTGATACACCATGCAGGTGTTGCATGCATTGGATTTTTTCTACTTACAGATTGATGATGCAAGTGTAAACAAAGTCCAATGTTCGTCCTGTTTTTTACTACCTATCTGGGATGTTTTTGTGATGAAACCAACGGTGATGTTCACCATGTTTTTGAAGGGGTTTCTCTGACTTTTCTTACTGCTTTCCACCAGTATTGATGCTTGCTCCTTACAACCCTAACCCAGTTTTTCAAGTGGCAATTTCTCAGGCAACATTTCACCTGCAGGACTGTCACCGAAATGTTGTATTGTTGACATGTACAACTTTTCCATAATGATGAATCAAGCTTATATTTCCACTCCAAAGGCTTGAACCCCATTAATGGCACATAATTGTTATTTTAGTGTGAAAAAAGTTGAATATTGCAGCTTAAAGTGTGATCCCGGCAGTACACATGCATATTATTTGTCACCAAACAGGTCAGAGCGCAGAATCAGCACCCTGCAGCAGGAAGGGCTTCGTGTGTCTTGGTCAAGGACACGCTGACAAAGATGGACGCAGCGGCTGTTGTGGGAATTCACCCAATGATCTCCCAGTCTGCAGGAGGACAGTCACTTTTACCACCATAATACACTCCTTTCTGTATCAGTGTGTTTGTATGCATGTGCACATGTCACTATAAAGGAAGACTCCCATAGATTCAACAAAATGTTCAATATGGTTGACAAATTGTAGTCTTGAAATGTGCCTTTGTAGGCCCATGTGTAGTGCAGGTGTGTGTAATCTGTATGTGTTTGTGTGTGTGTGTGTGTGTGTGTGTGTGTGAGCGCATGCCTCTGCAGAGCACATGAGAAACGGACCAATTACCTTGATGTTTGTTGCCTTCAGATCGTCTGCCACTCGTCAGCGAGGAAAGCCTGCAATAATCAAGAGAAACAGAAAGAAAAATGAGTCAAATCAACAAAAAGAAGGGGCGGGTCCCTGCCTAACAAAGAACACTGAGTGGAGGATAATTAGAAGAGAGTGTCCCTGATTGGTGCATTTGTCTACATCAAAGCGAGCTAAGTAGGAACTGAACCAGCTGGCAGGCTTTACATGGAGGAACAAAGCAGAACAGAAATATCACAGGTACATCATAAAAAATAACACTGTGGAGAGGAGCAAACAGATCTGTCTCATAACAGACTCAACCCAGTTTTTATGAGAACCATTAGCTTAAAGGAATACTGTGACATTTTGAATAACAGTCTGTTGTTTTTCTTCACCAGGCACTTGTCACTTGAAGGGGAAAACATCGAGGGGGTGGTGTTAGCCAAGGGGTTAGAAAAATGGGCTTGTGGCGTAAAAGTTGTTTGTCTGAATTCCCAACATGCTGGGAAAATGTGGGTGCAGAAAGTGAATGAGGAATGCTTGCTCTTCCCTTCCTTAACAACTACCATGTATCTGCTCTGTAGAAGACTGGTTATATTGGACAGATGTAGGTATGAATGGACAGGATAACATTCTGCATAACATTCAAGAAATAATTTCCTGCAGTAGTAATGCAAGACAGACCCTGGATGAATGCATGAAGGTGGACTCTTACAATTCCTGCCATTGTATTTTGACTTTGATAAAGCCATTAGTGTCAAAAAGAGCATGTGTTATCCGCCTTCCTTGTTAAATGACGGTTGAAAACTTTAAAAACAAAATAAAGGATTGAAAGCACCTTACCTGTGCAACATAAAAAAATTATTAAAGCTTCAAAAGCACATAAATCAACAACAGCGCATAATGAGGAGGTGAACATAAGCTATAAACATGCAGAATATGCAACACGTTATGCTCATTATGCGCTGTTGTTGATTTATGAGCTTTTGAAGCTTTAATAGATTTTTGACGTTGCACAGGTAAGGTGCTTCCAATCCCTTTATATTTTGGAAGCCCTTTTCATCCTTTAAACATTTCATTGTTATCCTCCAACTAGAACTGAACATTGTTTTGGATGAGGAAGGCTAACAATGCTAAGCTAACCTACTGTTTGTTTAATGCTTAATGGCATTAAGCAATCTATTGGCGACCAGTAGGAATTGCAACATCATTGATTGAACTTGTGTCCTACAGAAGTGTCTGCAAAGCCCCCACCCAAGTCACAGCTCTAATTGGAACAGAGATCCAACAGATATGTCTAGTTAAAGCTGCAATAAGCAACATTTTCTGACCACTACAGAAACAGACATAAACGGCAACACATTTGTAAATAAAGCACAGCAAAGCCACTGCACCACGGAGGCCTACTAACATGACAAGGCACCGTGCATAAAGGCTAACAGCTAAGCTAACCGTACCTACGGAGAAGTGTCGCCGGTTACCAGTCTCACTTCGCCAGAACTTTCTCCCGCTGAAGGTTACATGTCCCACAATGACAAGCGAAGAGGCAGGTAACAAGTTTACCAGTTTACCAAGTTTTCTCGCTCGCTTCATTGATTCTGCCATTATGAGAAAACTTTTTCAGGAATGGGAGGGGGAGAGTGCCGCTTTTAAACAGCGAGGGAGGAGCCAAGCTAATATTTAAGCAAATAATGAAATCTCCACATAGCACACATTAGTTTCAGGATTGGTTATAGGTCTGATATCGCTTATTGCAGGTTTAAAAGGTAATATAACACAAAGTAAAGCACTGTAATACTAATACTGCTTTGTCATTTGCACTTTTGGCTTGAGAACATGGCTTTTTAGCCTTTGTAGCTGAAATGTCTTGCCATGCCAGTTGCTTGCTCTTTACACTGTTGCTGAGCTGTAGAAAATGGAAGTAGCTGAAGAAAGTGGGGGGTTGAAATACCAAGGGGAAGGGAGCTTTTTGAGTACAGGTCTGAAAGTGAGTTTTGAAAGCCAGGACTCAGCACCTGGCCAAGAAATCGTTGAGGCATTGATATTGATCAACAAATCTATTGAACCCCCACAGATATGTTATAGTCATTTTGTGCTACAGGGCAGTAAAAATGTTACTTGAATTGCTCCTTTAATTAAAGTTTTTAATCGAAGAGCCAATTCAGAAACTTTTCCCCCATGTTGTGACGAGTGCCTGCAGTAGAAAAATCACTGACTGGAATTCAAAATGTCACGGTGTCTGAGTAACTGCATGCTGCAGCCATTTTTTCTGAAGGTTGACACATTTGACCAACCTATAGTGAAAGACATTAGGTCTCAGAAAGCCACAGATCGTTGCTTCCCGCTGTTCAAATCCTCCCGTGATTTAGTAAATCAATTATTTTTCTCAGTTTAAAGTTGATCAATTGAGCCATATAGTGAAAGACATCACATCACTGAAAATCTCAGATCGCTGCTTTCTTTAAAAGTGTAAATCTCCATGCTATAGTGAAAGGCATCACATCACAGAAAATGACAGATATTGCTTCCTCTAGAAGTTCAAATCCCCAAGCTAGAGTGAAAGACATCGCATCACAGAAAATCACAGATGATTCCTCTAGTGGTTCAAATCCCCCTCTGATATTTTGATGTAGTTGTGTGCTTTCTGTACAGGGTGATAACATACGTGGGCGTTACCACCCGGCTATATACTCTTCTAACAAGCTGCCTGCACCGCCTCCCTTTGGGCCAACTGCCAGACCTTACTGCAGTATCTTTTAAAATGGCAGAGGAGCAGAACTAACGGTGGTATCAGACTTTCAACAGGAGGGGCAGCGCATGCAGACTTCTGTCCAAAATGGGGAATATCGACACCCCCATTTATCCCCCCTGAAGTTTGGCCTCTGAAACACAACCGCTTATGAGAGAGAGGGACGCTGGGAATGGAGGGGTCTGTATCGGAATCACGGATCAACCATCAATCAACGTACATCTGTCAGATTCCAGGTCATTCATCAGCTAGACAGAGTGGAAGTAAATGCTAAGTTCATTTGTCTTCACTGGACTTAGATGTGGGTTTGACACGCGGGCGGCCTGAGCAGGCGCAAGATGAATGGAGATGAATGGAGAGGGACCACACACACACACACACACACACACACACACACACACACACACACACACACACACATAAACACATGCACATTCTGGAAGTCATTCTGGAAGTCCCACTTTTCACTGCATGCTTGCTGAGTTACTGCTGCACATTGGCTCCATCCCCAAGGGGAATTGTTGGGAAAAATCCACTAGACACTCGAGTCTTCACTGCAAAAACTGACAAATTTATTTTATCTTGTATCCAGACTTATCAAGCTTATTTTAGGATTTTTTTTTTTTGTGAAATCATCTTTCTGCACTGGCAGATAATTTTACCGGTTTCAACAAATTGGACTTTTTTTTTCAGGAGAATGTAACTTGTTTCAGGACATTTATTTAGTAAAAGTGAAATTGTCTTGGAGAAAGTTTCTTGTTTCAAGATTTTCTTCATTGTGTTATGATGATTTCTTGAAAGAAGTCATATTTGGCATGCAAGTGAAATTTATTGAAACCAGCAAGATTATCTGCCAGTGCAGTGAGATAATTTGAAAAAAAATATGAAATCTGGAAACAAGTTAAAATCACTTGACAGCTTTCCATTTTTTTGTAGTGTTGTGTTTTAATATACTTGTCGGATTCTTTTGCATAACAATGAAGAAATATTTTCCTGCAGTTCTAATACAAGACAGATCCTGGATGAATGCATGAAGGTGGACTTTTACAATTCAATGTCAAAGTATTTTGACCTCGATGACGCTGTTAGTGTCACAGTTTACACCCACAAATTCTTTAAAGAGACGTTAGACGTTAATGTGTAGCTGTGTGTGTGTGTGTGTGTGAGTGTGTATAAGCCAGGTGTAATCTTTTTTCCTTTCACACTGAACTTGTCAGATAGCAGAATAAATGAATATGGGAGTATGGCCCAGAATAAATGAATGGTTGTGAATCACAGCTTTGTTATGACAGCCCGTTGTACATATTCACCTTATTCACCTTGCACCCCTGTCACCACACACACACACACACACACAACCACACACACACACACACACACACACATGCATCCATGTAAGTCATGCAACATGACATGATGTGACATAACATAATCTAACGCACCATCCAAAGCACTTTACAGTTTTGCAATTGCATATATTTTTAGTAAGGGCGGCCCCAGTGGAAAACAAACCTCTTATCCTGCCAGCGATTATACATGCTGTACCCATTGAGCTGTACATGCCCACAGCGCGCACACACACACACACACACACACACACACACACACACACAAATCCTTGGACTTCTATCCTTATGAGGTCTTTCCCTAACCTTAACCATTACCATTACATGCCTAACCTTAACCCTTACCCTAACCTAAATCTAATTCTAATCTGAACCCTAAACCCAAGTCCTAAGCCTAAACTAACCCATTGAAACAGTGAGGACGGGCCAAAATGTTCTCATTCTTAAGGTCTAAGGATGCGTTCACACCAAGCATGTTTGGAGCAGTTTATTCAAACTCTGGAGTGTTTACTCTTTAAGTTTGGTTCGTTTGGACAGGTGAGAGCAAATTCACAGAGACGCCTGAAAATGTGAGTCCCAGTCCTCTCCAAAGAGAACTGTGGTGTGATTCATTAGGAGTGAGAACGTAAGCCAACCAACTACAGGAAACGACCCCAAAACGCAAGGGTTTATGGGTATAAGGAGACGGATGATGACATCTGACAGCCAGCAGGAAAGCCTGAAAATGAACTGACAGTAAACCACAGTCTCCATCTAAAGTTACAGGAACTGCTGTCCAAATTCCATAGAATCAGATTTGTTGTGGAATCAGACTCCCCGCCCCCCCCCCCCCCCCCAAAATCTCAAACCTGGCAGGATGACAACTCTGTCCAATAAACAAGCAACTTTCGAGTCATGTGACTTTTGTTTACAAGCGCTGGTTCACTTGTAATTGAACAGTGTGAACCTAAACGAACCAAACACAAAACTGCAATAAAGGACATTTTTTCCACAATGGTTTGGACCAAAGATGAAATGAACTGCAGCTGTGATTGCACCTTAAACCTCAAACTGATTCTCACAGGAACACAAGAACACACAAATCCCTTTAACACACACACACACACACACACACACTTGTCCTGCCTATTGTAGTGTAGTGTATCTAACCTCTGTGTTGAAGGATTGTACACTACAAAGGCTCTACTGCAATTTTGAAGAAATCTCCAGTGAGGGGAGGAGAAATAAAGATCTCTCTTCTCAGCAGGAGGGGAAGGAACTGAGGCCGTCTGACTGTGGCTGAGGTGTGGAGTAGCTTCCCTCAGTAAGGTAATGGGTCAGATCATAGCCTGTTATCCACAGACAGATGGACGCCCCACCGCCTCCACACACCACCGCTCCAGGTGCTGCATCCTCCAACAACAACCCCACCGTCTCAAGAAGACAAGACGATAACAAAGGAGTTGTACTGGAGTGACACGCTTCAAAGTTGGGACAACGCCTTTGGAAAGGACAGCTGAGGGAGTTTTGCTGAGTTTAGAGTTTATTTATTTGCTCATTTGAAGCGATAAGAAGAGCGAGAGAGAGAGAAAACACGAGCTGAGTGTGAAGGGAATATAAAATGATGTGATTTCAATAAACAATGAGCGAACAAAAGTCAAGATGACAAAGAAAAACACCACTGAACTGGATAAAAGAAATTGAACGACAAAAAAAACAAAGGAAAACAATAATGAAAGCAATTCATGAATGACACAATATAAACCAGAATAGATGTAATAGAGTCGAGGACAAAGAGTTCTCCAAGAAACCTCTTCTGTCTATTTTGTCTTAAACATTCAGTTAGAGGTGATTGCCTGCCTGTTGTATTTTAGCAGTTCAAAATGATTGTGATGTTGGATAAGTGTAGTTGTTCTCACAGACGGGCTAATCCTCAGAAAGCCATGGAGGCTCAATTAAATTTACTGTTTGAGAAGCAAGCCTTCGCCAAACTCCGCTCTCCTTTTCCCACATTGTCTGCTCTCTTTAAAGAGAACTCAGATGTTTTATTTTGACTGTTTACACTTTAATCTTTCTTCTCCGTCGTTCTTTTGAACTCTTCTGGATCCAGTTCATTTAACGGCTGGTGTGGATGGAGATATTTGTTATTCTTGACGCGAAAGGAGCTTATATCGAAATCTTTAGACATGAAACAGATTGGCTCTTTATTGATGTTGATCAGGCTTATCATGGACTGAATCTGATTATGTAAATCACTGATCTGTTTTCAAACCAAGCTCGCCTTTGAGCCAATTTGACAGGACCTCTATAGCCTTTATTATTCAGCTCCATCACAGTGTGAAATGTGAAAATTACAAGTGTTGTTAAGGCTGTCTTCATAGGTACTATTGATCCAAGGTTACTATTGATTCATACAACACGTACTTTGTATAATTAATGTAAAATAAGCTGTGCTGCCAACTGGGGCTTTGATTTTTGTCCCAAAAATGCATTTGGACAAGGATTAGCACTGAATTTTGGTGACATTTTAATATGATTTAAGTCAAATTAAACATGCACAGTTTCTCATTACATCAAGAAGTTAAATTCCTTGAAGGAGCAACTGCTTTAGACCAATTTGTCACCAATTTGTTTTTACACATTTCCATAAAATAGAATTTTGTCCAACCAACAACTTCCATTATTTACTATCCTTAAAAGGTTTGCCATGTTTGGTTTTACTTTTGTGCCTCAAGTCCTCAAACGAAGGAAAATATGAAAAGTAGTTTCCAAAGAACATCAGTGTGCCTGGTCAGACATTTCGTGGAATGAGCATGATGTCTTAAAATGCTAATAACGTGCTCTGTTCACTAAGAATGAGAGAATTATGCTTCCTTACCATGAAAGGACATGGAGGAGAGACGACTATTGAAATAGTGGAAAGTAAGGTTGTGGGGACGGATGGGTGGACACATTCACCTTCAGCTCCGATGGCCTGAGTTCAGTTCAACTCCTGCCAAGAATGTTTCTACTGTGAGTGAAGTTTTCATTTTTTGTGAAAGTTTTCTTCTCACCCTAACCTTAACCAAAGTTTTAGTTCCCTAAACTTACCTGTTCGCTAACCTTTTCCGTGTGAAGAACAGGAGAAAACTGCATGTCCAGTTCCTGCTATTGTCACATAATCCTTTTGTAGTGGAGGAACGCAATCTTCACATTATTCATGTCCACAACACACCATCTGCTTTTCAGTGTTTCTGTGACATTTTATGAGACTGTGTTGACTCAGTCCGTGTCTAGGGGTCTAGAGGTTTAATGCATTTCAGAGGGGTCTTTCAGAGAGTTTGGGTTTTTACAAAATACTGAAAAGGCGCTGACTAAATCCTTCACTGGAACAACTGAAACAGGCTGAGACAGTGTTGAGACGGCCACAGAATACCTCCCACTGTGTCAAACACCATGTAGACATCAGCGGGACTGTTACATGTCTCCCACTGTGTCCAACTCATAAACTGCCGAACCCCCACAGAGCTGGACTATGATTTGTTTCATCCTTTACTGAGCCATAAATACACACACACACACACACACACACACACACACGTCTCACTGTACTTGTGAGGATCTTCCATTGACTACATTCATTCCCTCACCCCTAGTCCTCACCCACCTAACCTAAACCTAATCCTAACTCTAATCTTAATCCTAAACCCAAATCCTAACCCTAAACTAGCCCCTTGAAGAAGTGAAGATTGGTCAAAATGTCTTCAACTCAAACTGAAGATCTGATCGCCCAAACCACCTCCGCAGCTGCAGAGACACATCTAACCACATCAGCAACAAAGTGAAAACGCATTCTAATGTATCTCCACTTCACATATAGAAGCTGCATAAATGGAAATAAACTTCCGTGTACGGATCCTACGAGGAAGCTCAAACAGACAGCAAGCGGCTCAGATAGTAACTTTGTTGTCAAAAATGTATAGTCAAGACATTGATGGAGGGGAGACATGGGAGACAAGGTGTTTACTGTCAATTTTAAAGCTGCACTAGGTAACTTTGCACATTGATGGCTCCAAATAGCAAATCTGAATTCAATACCCAGGAATCATGTAATGTGATGAAGGTAAACTGCTCACAGCACGCTCTGTGATGCTTTATACTGACAGATACCAAAGGGACAAGAGAGGCAAAAGATTTAACATTGATAAGTCCAGCTTTCTTTGGACGGAGCGCTGCTCACTGCTGTTGAGGAGACAGTTTGGATTTCACTCTTAAGTTTGGATTTGTCAAATCGGAGAAAATTTCCTGCCAGTGTCCATAGCTGACACCAGAATTTCATTTGGGCAAATAAGGTGAATCAACAGCGTCTCAATTAGTGGGGATGGGACGCGCTTCTCTGTTGCAGCCCCACTCAGTGATTTAGATTATAAAATGGGTGTATTTTTATATAGAAATTCCCCTTTTACAGTTTTAAAGGACACACATATTTAGACAGGAATCATGTACATGACAATCTGCATTTTGGATTTCAATGTGTATTCCAGAGACGCATTTTAACGGCACATGGGGCCCTTTCTCACACAAGGACTTTTGATCCCATCCATTCAAGAAGAGAAACCTCCAAATTAAAACATTCAAAAAACCTTTACTC
Source organism: Centroberyx gerrardi (assembly GCF_048128805.1). Lineage (NCBI taxonomy): Eukaryota > Metazoa > Chordata > Actinopteri > Beryciformes > Berycidae > Centroberyx > Centroberyx gerrardi. The sequence goes on from NC_135999.1 coordinate 27,629,300, forward strand.
AATCAAGTTTGTGGAAAAATGGGGGGGGGGGGTTTCAGTCACATAGCAACAGCAGCAGCCACAAACACCACACTTCCTCAACGCATTTGTATAGCGCTGCTGGCTTAAAAACAGATTTGCCCTGTGGACACAGAGGCTTAGATGTGCCGTGTACCGCGGCGAGCGCATAGGCAGCGGTAATAGCAACAAGCAGCTCTGACCTCACGACTCCCTCTACACACACACACATACACACACACACAGATGCAGCGACCGTTAAGTAAATCGGACTGGACTGGGCACACCATGGCGTCCTTGACCTCCCAAAGAGTGAGTGGAGGGGAGGAAGGCTGAGAGAGAAAGGGAGTGAGATGCAGAGAGAGCGAAAGAGAGCGAGAGAGAGCGTATGCCATCGGTACACTAGAGAGGCAGTGAGTGAAACAGCAATATAATGGCTGTAATTCAACCTCCCAGGTAAGTGAGTGTGTGAGAGGGAGGGAGGAGAGAGAGAGAGAGAGAGAGAGAGAGAGAGAGAGAGAGAGAGAGAGAGAGAGAGAGAGAGAGAGAGAGAGAGAGAGAGAGGGCAGCAGGTTTAATGCATGAATCAATGGGAGCGAGCAAGAGGGTGAGCTTATACTGTAAGTAACTGGTAGGAGAGGAGAGAGCAGAGTGGGGAGACCGACACAACTCATGAGTCAACGAGAGAAGGAGACGGATGAGAATGAGGGATGGAGGGAGGGAGAAAGAAGCAGGAGGGAGTGAGAGAGAGATGGTGAGAATAATGGGGAGGATGCACGGCTGCTGGTTGGACTGAGCTGCAGGCGCAGAATGATGGAGAGAGAGACGGGGAACACACAACTCTTCTCCCCTTTTCCAGGAAGCCACCGCTTCAGCCGTCCGTTTCCCTGAAAAGCTCAAGGACCACATGCGAGGCGCCACCCATCACCCCCCTCCCCCCGACAACACACACACACACACACACACACACACCGCAGCAGCGATGATCACGGACACACACCTGCTACACATGCACACACATTAATCACTGCGGCAGCCTGGAAGGAGAGCCGGCGGTGTGTTTCCCTCCGGGCAGCAGCTCCTCCACTGCTTCAGCTCAGCAGCCACACTGAGTAAATGTAGCTTCTCACCCCGCGACCCAGCAGGCTACTGTGTGTGTGTGTGTGTGTGAGACTGCACGGCGTGTATGTGTGTGTCCGTGCCTGACTATATAGCTACGTTCACACTATATAGGCCTTCATGCTCAGTTCCATATCCATATGTGGGCTAGTCTTGGATGCTGTACGATTCATGCAATGACTTCACCTGCAAATACCCCAGATAATGTGGTTTACTTGTTGTCACGGCAACGCTGACAAATTCCGATTTCAGCGTTCAATTGCAAGTAATGTGCAGAATGCAGCATTTTGTTGTTCACACTGATTAGAAAACATGAGGGGGAAAAAAATCGGAATTGGGACGCTTTCCGCTGCAGTGTGTGAACGCAGCCTTTGTGTGTGTATGTGTGTTTTTGTGGAACTATATGTATGTGTGTGTGTCTGTGTATATGTGTGTCTATGTGTCACTGCATGTATGTGTGTGTCTGCATGGAACAGTATATATGTGTGTTTGTGTGTGGCTGCATATGTGTCTTTATGTATGTGTGTGTGTTTGTGTGCAACTGTATATGTGTGTATCTGTGTGTTACTATATGAATGTGTGTGTGTGTGTGTGTGTGAGAGAGAGAGAGAGAGACACTAGATGATTGTGTGTGCATGATTGCATGAGTGTTTCTGTCTGTGCACCTCAATGTGTGCAAGTCCACACACCCACAAACGTGTGTGTGTGGTGTGACAGGTAAGTGGGAGCCCTCTCTCTCTCTCTCTCCCTCTCTCTCTCTCTCTCTTCTCTGACAACAGTCTCTCTCCTGCACTAATACCACATGAAACCCCTCAGCCTCTGCTCTCCTTTTGTCACACTTCTCATCTCCTCTCCACTCCTTCGCCTGACCTCCCACTCCTCCTGTCCTCTTTTACCCCACTGTGTCTTTCCTGTGCTCTTACAGAGTGCACTAAACTCCTCAGCCTCAGGCCTTTTTTTTTTTTTTCTGTTTTTGACTCAGTTCCCATCATCTCAGCCCTTCTTCTCTGTCCTCCTCTCCTCCCGTCTCTCCTTCTCTTCCCCAGCATGCATTTGTCAGATGGTGACGTGCAGCAGGTGGCCAAGTTCAACAACAACCCAAACACGCACAACATCTTCACAGTCCATTATGGCACTGTAAAAAAATCATCTTAAAACTGCGTTGTGAACTGTTTTGAATCATATCAGAAAGGTATTTAGGTCCCAATTTAACAAAACGATGTATGTAGGATGATGTCTCAACTCTCATTTTGTTGCTATATTTGAAGAGTTTCATATCCACCATTTGAAAACATTGACACCTACTCTTACAAAATGTTAGTTGGCATTAATGTTAAGTCCATTATGGATAACTATTAAAGTTAGGAGTCATTTTAAGATGTTGACTTACAAATAATTATGTGTTTGAGGACAGAATCGTCAGTGATTTTGAAATATTAACTGATGAAATCTTTCTCCAAAATTGATATATATGCGTTTTGGTTTTCATATCATCATCTATTCAATGTCAAAATGTTTGCTGGGTCTCCTTACACCCCACTGTTTTTTTTACCATAATCTCTCCTTCTTGTCTTCTCTCCTTTTCCTCCACCCTCTTCTTCTCTACTTTCCTGTCTTTCTGTCCTTCCTCTCTCGCAGCATCCTCATACCCCACCCCTCCTCTCGTTTAGATTACTTTTATGAGAAATCCGTTTGGATTTTTATGTTTCATTTTATGTATTAAATGGATATTATGTCATAAATCATATACGCTAGGGATTAAATGGAGAATTGATTTAAGATATGCCATAATTGCTGCGAGCACAAGGGAAATGAGCGGTTTATGGCGTAGAAAACATACATGTCATGTGAAATATGAACAAGAAAAGAGCCTGGTCCAAGCACTGTTATAAAAAGGGCTGTAAAACATCTGTCAGTCGTCATGTTCTTATATTCTTATGAAGAGTTTTCCAAAGGGACGGCGGAGCTTTAAGAGGCAGGCTTGTGACTGGAAGGTTGCTGGTTCAAATCCCAAAACCAGCTGGTAAAATCTGGGAGGGGAAAGTGAATATCCAGCTCCCAGATGCTAATATTTGTAAGCGCATGAATGTGAAGCAGGGCAGAGCTTAAAGTCCCCATGAAATAAACTACTATTACTTTTACTTTCTGGAAAACACAGTATCTTTCATTGTGACCTCATGCTGCACTAGCAGGCATAAATATACATTTCGAACCAATAAAACCATCAGATTTTTAAACAATCCCGCCCCTCCGCACCCCTCCCATCATATTCCATTGGTTTAGACTTTTGAATCATCCCTCACTTCATTATGTCCCGCCCCAACATCCTGTTTCAACAAGAAATGCATCAAATCCAGGAAGTAAAGATGCAATTTCATGGGGTCTTTAAGCAGAACATGCATGCTCAGCAAACACTCTTTGGATAATTAACAAACAAAAAATGGACAAAAATGTCCAAAACCTTTTTTCTTTAACATGGGCTGTCATGTTCTCTCCAATCCCTCTTTCCCTCTCCTTTCTCCTCTCAACAAGAAAGAGACTCTCCTTTCCAACACTGCACCTCCTTATCAGCCATCGCTCCTCCATACTCCATGCTTCCCTCCCCTCAAAATTGATGTTAGGGTGCGGGGCCAACGCACTGCTTTCAGTGGCATTTGCTACGCATTTTACAGCAAGCAAACCGAGGCCATAAATCATCCTGTGGCAGTGTGGATGTATGAGTTTTGTCACACTATGATGCAGCTTGTGTGTATTTGCTGTGCTCAGAACTACCAATCCAAAGGTCAGGCCTATCAAAACCTCTGAGCTTTTAGCACCGCTATCAACAAGCATTTGTTGTATTTCCAGTCATCACAGTCAGAAACGACTCAGAAACAGTGTCACTCATTACATGGGGGGAAAAAAGTGATTTCATATTAGGTGACACTTTCAATTACAGCCACCGCGCTTCATAATTATAGACTAATTAGAGAGTGAGAGAGTGAGAGGATAGAATCACACAGGATAGAATAACATTTACATGTTAGGCATTTAGCTGACACTGGGAAAAGAGGGAGACTAGGTGCTGGTTTTCTGGAACCAAATCCAATAAATTCAACAGTAAATTTTCAGACAGTGTCAAGTGAATTGTGCTGTTATGTCCCATTGGTAGTAACAATTGTATAAGTTGGGGTGGAGGTAGCCCAAAGGTTAGGAGAGTTGGACTTGTGATCAAAAGGTCACTGGTTTGAATCCCAAGATTGGATTGGATTGAGAAAATCGGCTCAGGTAAATTGAATAAATATTGTCAGAGTTCCCCTGAGCAAGGCACTGGACCGTCATTGAAGAGTGTGATTGTGAAGCACAGTGTTACTGTAAAGGAGCATGTGGGCTCAGCAAACATTTTGGATTAACATAAAAACAAAAACAAAAATACTAGCAACCAAACTAGCAGTGTCAAATTTTGTTATAAGGTCACCAAGTCAGTACTTGTGTCCTTTTGGAGAACGTTCGTCCCAAGTCGTCTTGGAGAGAACGAACTTAACAATGTGAGCAGTGAGAAGCATCTTTATAGTTCAGGATGGGCTGTGTGCTTGGCATCCTGCGATCAGTTAAGACACACAGCTGTTCATTTTCCCACCTGTTTCAATCTGCTCAGTACTAGAGAGTATTGTGTCATTTGAACGTGATGCGTCATTCTCGCAATGAATCTTAGGGCTTCTCATTTGTTCTCATTGGTCAGGTCACCATCTGATGCATCCTCAGTTGGTAAGTAAACTTCCAGGATCTTTACCTGTCCTCGGTGTATTTTTGGCCATTAGATATTACATCAAACGTATCATGGAGAACACAAAAACACATATTGAGAAAGACCCTCTAAAGGAATTGCTCTAATTCCCTCCCTGAAAAAGGAATTAGAGCAATGATACAGCAGTGGTATTCAATCTTGGTCCTGGGTCTGGACCCAGACCGCAGAAGATCCTCATTCTCGCCATCTAATCAGGGAAAATGTTACACCTGGGATGCAAGGTGAATGCAATTAACTGCAATTAACCACCTGGTAAGAGAGAAAACCAATAATCGAGGTCTCGAGGTCCAGGATTGAAGACCTCTGGTCTACAGGCTTAATCAAAGGAGTTCACTTTACATCTGTTAACAAATTTGAGCTTTCTGCCAGTGATGTTTTCATGAAGTGTCACATTTCTCAAACGGCAAGATGTACTTCAGCATATTGCAGCAAATTTCCTCCATCCATCTCTCACCGCACCCCGACACGTCGACTCATTTAGGGGAGGACCCAGGAGAAGTCATTACTGCGCTGGCTGGCCACTTCCACGGAGCAGCCTCGCTCCGACTCCACATCATTAACATTCATCAGGCGTCACTGATGAAATTTGGAAGACCGGCCTCCTTAACCTTGCGAATAATGAACTGACACAAACTGTTTGTTTTGGTGTCTCGCTGCCTCGTTAAGATCTCACTCTGTCCACTCTCATTTGTGTCCGTTTACCCACACTTGGCCGGGCAGCCATCTTGAAATGGGGCTGGACAACTACTGGCCGGCTAATAGCTCTCCACATTTATGATTTGTGTTGGCACTGATGTCAGAGTGCATTATACCCCGATCTTGGTGTGTGTGTGTGTGTGTGTTTACATGCGAGTGAATGCGTTTGTGTGTGTGTGTGTGTAAGCGGAGGTTTGTGTCTGAGAATAACGGAGTGTATACCCGTCAATGTTTCTCCCCGTCTTCCATACACTGTGAGATGAAACATTAACCAAGGACAAAGTGCCTCAGCTCTTAGTACACAACTCAGGCAGTTGGAGACAGCTAGACAGACATCTGAAGAACTACTAGTCTCTTCTGCCTGGCTCTACCTAAAAAAAATAAATAAATAAAAAAAGTGGTGTCAAAACTGAGGCAGACTTCTCAGCGACTACCCGCATCACTGCGTAGCCCAGGATAAACAAGGCTTGTAGGGAGAGCCGGAGGAAAGCACAAACACAGATCATGCTGTGCTTGTCCCCCCCTCACTGCTGGTGTCTCTGTGACCCTATGAAGATACAGGGAACTGCTGGACCACCTGCATCTCAGTGAAATATCTGGTGCTGTAGGTGGGATCTTTTGAGTTGTGAGTTTCTTATCATGCTGATTTGAATTGCTGACTTGAATTATAGATGGATGGATGGATGGATGGATGGTTGGACGGACATCCATCATCATGCAATGTGATGATGGTGGTGGATCTTGGGCTTTTGGACACCATAAGATTTTGACTGCTTAGGGATTGTTTTAGAGCAATACATTTTAGAGCGCTTCCATCACCATATTAAAGATTTTTTGGGGGGCATTTTCACCTTTATTGGACAGTTGGACGTGGAGAGAGACGGGAAAGATTAGGAGAGAGACAGGGATGCTATGCAACAAAAGTCTTGGGCCGGATTCAAACCCAGGATGTTATGAGGCATTTACACGGTACATGCCCTAGACCACTGATCCACTAGGATGCTCCCATCACCATATTAAACAATGAGTAATTTGTTTCTTTGCACATCCCTCTGTCACACACATACATCTAGCCTACACATTTCACCAGAGGGGTCAGAGGTCAGGAGCAGGCCTCCACACAGCACATGGGGGACTCATTGTCTTGCCTAACAACACTTGGACAGGAATGGACATATTGGCTGTTGAGGGAATCAAACCCGTGAACTTAAGCTTATGGGACGGACCCTCGAGCGTCCAGATGCCCTGCTGTAGCATGTACTACGTTCACACTGCAGCTGAAAGTGTCCCGATTCTGATCGTTTTCCCTCCCATGTGACACACATCTGCTGTTTTCTAATCAGAAATCACAAAAAAGCTGCATGGAGTCACAGATTTTCAACTCTAATCTGGACCTCAGGGGTATGAGGTACAAAATCACATCCCGAGGCATGACACCTACATGTGACTTGTATTTGAACAGAATTTGTCAGCGTTACCATGACAATAAGTAAATCTTATGTCATTCACTTGAGACAATTGTCATGGAGCATGGAGGACAATGAGGCACAACAATGGAAAAAAAGTGAAATGGGAAAAGGTTCAATTCAGTCAAAACTCGAAGGCACATACTGTAACTGAAATGTGTTTGAAACAAGCGGGAGAAGCATACCTACCAGAACGGATGTGACGTCTTTTGTTACTGTTACTCTGCACTGTCAGTTCATACTGGTATTGGATATGCATTACATCCTAGAATAGATATGAACAGTCATCGAAACAAACCCGATATGAGCAGCAATTCGTAATTTGGATTGGCCAATTCGGAAAGGCCTGTGTTGTGAACATATCCAAATTTACTGTTGATATATGGGGTCAGATGTTGTGGGTTTGAGTCTGATTCATAACCTTTGTTGCTTGCCATCCACCCCTCCCTCATCCTCCCTGTTACTCTGACTCCCACCCCTTTCTCATCTTGGCCATTACTCTCAATTCACTATTGAGAGTATTGGCCAAGATGAGAAAGACATCAAAGCATAAACATCATTACATCATACTTTCTAAGGCTTTTCTTGAGCAGAAAACTTTTTTTCTGTGACACAAACTTGGAGACTTAATTAGTTCCAGAAATCTAGTCATGTCTAAGACCTTTAGACAACTAATTCAATCATTATTAATATGGCTTTAGTCGATGGACCCAGACAAATAACTTCCATACACATTTTAGTCTGTTACATTAAGATTGACAGGAGCTTAAAAAAGCCTCATCTGAACATTTTCCTCCCTTTCCGTTATGTGCAATGACTCAACAGTTTTACTTTTACTTTTACATTTTAAGCATTTAGCTGACACTTACAGTGAGTCAGCAGGTTGGGGTTCAGTGCCTGGCTCAAGGACACTGCAGCAGCAGATACACAGCTGTTGATGGACAATGTTGGCTGTTGCTGGAGGTTCAAATCTGTAACTTTTTGGTGTTTCTAACCACTTGACCACTCTGTTCTGCGGATCAGTGGACTCACCATATACTCAGGCCAAAACGCATCTTTATTTCTCTGTTTTGGCCCTCCATCCACACTAAGTTTTCGACCACTAAAAACTGAGCTTTCTAAAAACGCTCTCCAAAGTGGTTAGATCTGAAAACGGCGGTTTCGTGTTGTAGTGCGGACGGGGAAAACGCGTCTTTTCCAAAACGCTGACGTGAGATTGTCATGTGATCTCAGGCGGCAGTAACGCTCCCAAAAGACTCCCAGTCTATTTTCTCCGTGGTCTTGTTGTCATTCGTTACTTTCAAAAGCAGCTCAACTTCGTCGTCTGTCCAGACAAAGAAGTCTGGCTCGCTTTTGTCCATCTTTTGTCGTGATTCGGACATCTTGTTGGCGCTTAAGGCTCTGCTACTGCAGCCATGACAACACTTCCGTAAACAGTGGTAACCACGGTGGTAACGGCATAAAGGCCATGGGTCGGAGGCTTGCGCATGCCCAATAGGGTAGATTTCACCGTTTTCCTATATTTTTTGCGTATTAGTCTGGACGGGAAACGCAAATGACATGAAGACGCCGTTTTCAAATGTACCCGGATTAGTGTGGACAAGGCATCAATGCAGGTTTGAAACCAGCTCATTATCAATGTAAGTGACCAACAGTAAAAGACCTGTGTGTGTGTGCTGAATTAAAAACTGCTGAATCCTCTCACATCTCCTCTCAGTAAAAAAATAACGGTGGTGGTTAATTTCAGCTCTAAGTGGAATGAATCTCACCAAGCCTTAACTTGACATCCAAGGCCAGTCCTTTCAGCTGTGGAGCTCTCTATTGATGAAAGTATTGGAGTGAGTGGAAGGAAAGATGATCACTATCAAAAAAAAAAGAACCAAAAAAAAAAAAGATGAGAGCCTTGTTTCAAAAAGTGCCGAAAGTGCAATTTCACCATCCTTGAAAACCCTCTGCCACCTAAGTAGAATTCTAGTCTATTGTCCTAGGGGGAAAAAAGAAGAAGAAAAGAAGAAGAAGGAAAAAGAAAAGCGACTCCTTTCTGGGAAGCCGGTTCATTTTTCATTTTTCACAACCCCAGTGATTGATTTTGCCTCCCGCCAAAACTTTCGCCCTACACTCTGTGCGTGCGTGTGTGCGTGTGTGTGTGTGTGTGTGTGTGTGTGTGTGCTCCTCACTGACTCACCACTCATTTGTCCTTCTCTCTCTTCATCACATCCTCCTCTCTATTCAGTTTGTCGTCCATCACACAGGCCACTCTTCCCTTTCTCTCTCTTATCCTCTCCACACCCCCCACCTCTCCTCTTCGCACTAACCCAAGGAGCACTCAACCTCAGTGAGCACAATAGGGAGAAGTGCCAGCTAAGTAATGACATTTATACGCACCGTCCTTTCGCCAAGCAGCTTCTGTAACCTCTATCAAATCCCTCTTTATAGGCAAGACATTGGTAGACATTTTCAGTGAAATGCGAGTGCATGTTTCACTCCTGATTCACTCTGTTTGTCTAGGCCGGCCAGGTATGGGCGCAGGCTGGGGGCGAGAGGGTAAACCGCATGAATATGAATTTTCGGTGGGCCGGAGCAGAACGTAAGGAAACTCAGTCACATAAAGCACGCTCACATTCGCTCTTCACTGTCAGTGTTTTAGTGCTGGAGACAAGTGGTACAAGTGCGGGACCTGGGACCTCCAGCGTCCATCTGAACAAGTCATTGACTCTCATATTCAGTCTTTAAATCTTATTTTTTCTTAAAACAAGACAAAGATTATGCAAATTGGGTGAGATAACTCCACTTGTTTCCAATGCAGTTTCACTTCTTTCAGGAGTTTTCAAGAAATGAGTGTCAATATCTTGAAAAGTCAGAATAAGGCAGATCACTGCACTGCTATCAAGAAAACGACACTTGATTCAACAAAATCCTTGAATCAAGTTGGATTTGCACTGGAAACAAGTGAAATTATCTAACCTCACTTGTTTCACTTCACTTGTTTTATTTTTGAACTCAATAATAGACTAAATGACTTCTTAATATGGAGATTTTTTGTAGTGTGGAGGTAGGAAATTCTAAAGAATAATAGATAAAGTTTGCAGTTGGGCTTCCGGAAGTCATGTGACACCTACCCTTAAAAAAATGACCGAATCACATATTTTACACATTTACATTTAAGTAATTTAGCAGAAAAGTGGTGGGAAGACTTGATTCTTTTAGCTAACTGGATTCTCTCAGGATGTCCGACGGTAGTGAATCATTATTGTCTGATACATCAAGTGAGCTACTAACTCATACACTACCAACTGACCCACTAACCAACTGAACGAATGAATCACTCATGTCTGTACTGTTTCTTTCGCTCAGTCCGATAAAGAGCAACTGAAGAGTTTGTGAAAAAGAATCATAGAATGAGGGAGCAGGTGGCGGTTAAAGCTACAATATGCATTTTTTTCCACTTTAAAATAGGCTGAATTATACATTTATCAGTCTATGTCTGTCTGTGACCTTGTGTGCTCATGCCTAAATCCCCTTGCTTCCCTGAAATTTGCTTTCCAATGATATTGTGGATGTTTTAGGGTGTATATAATTTGCTGTGGGTGATGCAGAAAAGTCATAGCAGCAACAACAATGATGGAAAACCGTGAGAAAATAAAGAACAGCAGAGCTAAACATGAGGCAGACGAGACCCGTTCAAAAACACGGTGAACATCAGCGTCAGTGTTCTCCATCTGCTCCTCCAGCACCTGCGGAGGCTTTATGGAGGCGGTTACCTCCGCCTCAGGCTAAATGCCGTTTCAAGGTAGACAGCTCATCAAGATGAGTGGCAAGCGTCGGGGGCGTGCTCCGCTTTAAATGTCTTGCTCAAGGACACTTGGGCAGGGTACAAAGCTGTGTAGTGGACACGCTGGACGTTGTGCAGTTCAAACACGTTACGGGACAGGCTGTCTCACCACTGGCACATTGTGTTTTCTTATTTTCCGTGTCTTGCTCAAGGACTCTTCCACAGCAAACACTGCACTGCAAAAAAACATCCATCTTAACAAGTCATTTAATATCATCTTCAGCCTTCAAATCTTATTTCTTAAACCAAGAGAAAAATCCTGCCAGTGAGGTGAGATAACTCCACTTGTTTCCAATGCAGTTTCACTTGTTTCAGGAGTTTTCTAGAAATTAGTGTCAGTATCTTGAAACGATTCTCGAAACAAGTTGAATTGCATTGGAAATAATTAAAATTACCTAATGCCAATGGCAGATTTTTTCAATTATTTGAATAAAGTTAAGATTTTAGGACTCAATAATGGATTAAATGACTCGTTTAGATGGGGATTTTTTTGCAGTGTGGCTGCTGTGGGGATCAAAGCTGTGATCATCCAGTCTCTCTAACCTTTTGGCCACCTTTCCGTTTTTATTCTCACATATGCCGTCTAATACCCCCCCCCCCCAAAAGAGAATAAGTAAATCGATCACTGTGGTCTTTTTGGGGCAGCTCTGTTTTCCGCTCAGCTTAGCATGCTGCGGCGGCTCTGGCCATGACTTCCACCTTTCTCCCTCAGGGGAAATAACGGCTAAGTAGAGGTGGTTGTTTTTGTTCGATGATAGCTGCTGCTGGAGGAAACTCCCAATACACAACGAACGTCGATACAAACCCACTGGCTAACCTATAATCACTGACAGCTCAAATTTACCTGACACCTGCTTGAACTGAGCGAGTGTATGTGTGTATGCTTACATTGCGTGTGTAGGAGCATGTGTGTATGTGGGTGTTTGCGCGCGTGTGTGTGTGTGTGTACCATCACCCATCTCCCCTGATCAATGCCTTTCCTCCCAGTAATCAATGTGGCTGTGATGAGGTTTGGGGGGCTGCGTCTCTCAGCGAATCCATTCCTTATCCATGTCATTTCCTAACCACCACCCCCCCCCCCCCCCTCCACACCCAGCCTGCTTCAAAACAGACCTCAATTGTGCTCGGGAGCAGCAAAACTAGTTATCAACAACAACACCATACACACAATCAGCCAGTAGCTTGGAAGAAAAGAGGAGGAAGGTTTCAACTGTTTAAACAACAATGGAGCTACAAGGAGAAGGACTTTCCAGACGATTTCACATGTGAATGACATGTAGATAGGTTGTGATTCTGTAAAGAGCATAGACAGTGCAATTGCCAATGAGTGGAGCAACGGGTGGAGGATGAAAGGAGAGAGAGGGAGAGAGAGAGAGAGAGAGAGAGACAGAGACAGAGAGAGAAGCCCTATTCACATGGGACTAGTACAGTGGTTCTCAGACTTTTTCTGTCATGCCCCCCGCCCCAACAAAATGGTGACAAAATGGGCCAAGTTTAACTTTATTGAAATAAGATCAAGATCATGAACATTCCTTTCACCTTTCTTTCAGTAATTTATGTTGTGCAAATAAAAAAAGCAACTTCTACTTCAACTTTATCAAACCACTTTTTGTGACATTTGTCACTAGATTGCTCCATCAGTCTGTGTGCTTTTTCAAAAATAGAGAAAAATCAAATAAAATTTGCAATCACTTTGCTAGAACGATAACAATAAAGTTCACTAGATTGCTCCATCAGTCTGTGTGCTTTTTCAAAAATAGAGAAAAATCTAATAAAATTACTGTCAGCTGCCAGAGTTTTCAGACATAAAATTCACACTGGTCTCTCCTCATCTCCCACCACATTCACTGTGAACCCAAGAGCAAGATAGGCTTCGTCATATTTTCTTAACTTGGTTTTTGGTTGATTACCGTCGCACTTTGTCTTGTTTGTCTCGGAAGCATCGCCTGTTTTTCTTTTCGTCCCTGTCAAATATCTCTCCATTCTGTCTGAATGAACACCATTGCTAACGTGAAAGCACGGTTTGTTTATTGTTCCGCAGTGAAAAAGATTCCGACGTCAAAACATTAGTTCCGCACTACATTCCCCAAAAAAAGAAAAAGAAATTGCATACAAAACAAATGACGGCCAAAATTACAGAGTTCGATTCATACAAAGTTAGTATTTTCAGGCGACCTCTGTCACCAAAATACACGGTGTAACAAATCACAGGATGTCTCCAGATAATGTTTGTTCTGTGTGATTAAGGCCATAACCAAAGAAACAGAGAGAGTTCAGGCAGAGCCAAAGTAAATGACAGTAAATGTAGAGAGGTGGAAGGTCTTGGGTGAGTGTTTGATAGGAGAAAGGACAGGAGTAAATGAAAAAAAAAATGAGAGACTGGAAGATGAAAAAGAGAGGGAGCTAGAGGGAGAAAGATAGCTCCCTTTAGCTCTTTCTCTGCCACTCTTTTTCAGTCTCTTCCATTCACAGCTTTTCTACTCTTATTTCTCTCTTTCATCAAATAATCCCCAATGCCTTTCACTTCCCTTCATTTACCGTCACATCTCTATTAAAAAGGGAAAAGGAGATACATTATAATTTGCATATTTCACATACTGCACATATAAACTGCATATTTCCTTTAAGCCCGCTGTTAGTGTCACTGTGGAGTTCAGTCATGTTTAGCCCAGCCACTCCAGCACAACATTGGCTCTGGGTAGGGATTCACCAATAAACTGAGATTATAATATTATAATAATCTGCATGTGTACAGGACTTTCCAAAACACTGTTACAAAGCAGGCTTTACAAATAAACTAGCTAAGCAGTAGTTACATGCTCGCCAGCTGTGAACATCTTGGCAAAAGAAAATATAACAATGGAAAATTATAACAAATCACCAATAATGGCTCACTACCAGATTCTTTGCAGGGCCTACTACAGCAGCATTTCATCCTCAACAAAGGATTCAATCCAATTACATCAAAGAAGCCCAGCAAACAATACGACAAACTTAAATCAAACAATTTAATTTTGTAAAATACCAAAACTGACCTTATCAGGAAATCTGGGAATTTGAAATGAATCTTCTACTAGCAAGCAAAACGCTTCTACAACCAGTGTGAATTGTAGGAAACATGAAATGGAAAAAGCAGTCTTCCTATGAGACTGCACCGAACTACCACAGGCATTTCAGACATGAAGTTCAACAAGGACCTAATGAAAATCCTACAGTCTCTGTAATGTACTGTAATGTAGATTAAAATCAATGGTAAAACGTAGTAAGTAAAGCAAAACACATGCAAGCAACACATAAAAGCAGCTGACAAGGTAATAAAACATCGTCCCATAAAGGCAAGTCTATAAAAGTGAGTTCTCAGAAGTAAACTGTACTGCAGATTTAACCTCAGGCAGGTTGTTCCACAGTCCAGGGGCCCTGATGCTGAAGGTCTCATCAGCTCTCATTTTAAGTCTAGACAGGTGGGAGGTCAGTTTACCTGGCCCTCCACTTAACCCGTAGGACTTTATCTAACAGTCGGCAAACTGACCCTGGACCAGTGTGTGTGTGAGGCGGCAGAGCAGATGGCGACGGGTGATGGTCATGACCCAGCAGCACAGAGTCTCTCTCTCTCTCTCTCTCTCTCTCTCTCACACATTTCATACTGCAAATACTTAACATTCTCTTGTTGCCACAGTAAGTTCTCCTGCTACTACTGCTGTTATTTTTCACTGTTTTAATGTTTTAATCCATACCTTTTCATAGTTTTCATTCACACATTTCTACTAAACTTGCTCTAGTGTTGAAACCTTCTTTTGCTCTATTTTTTTCTCATTTATATTCCTTTTTTTTTTGCCTGAATCCTTTTTACTATTTGATGCTGCAACGCCCCAATTTCCCCACTGGGATCATTAAAGTTTCATGATCTTATCTTACACTCAAACACACACACACACACACACATTCACATGCAGTTTCTCTCTCTCCCTCAAAACACAAAACCATTCCACAGGTGCAAACCCATTCGGTCCAGGGCCGCGGCAAAGTAGCACAGCAACAGCAGCTAAAGCGCAGTCACAGTTGCAGACAGAGATTTGGAAAGCCTCCCCATGCGTGACCAGGCAGCGCGCCGGATGCTCCCGGCTCTCCCCGCGTCCCCCTCGCAGTCTCCTCCGATCGGATTTGTATTGCCACTGGAGCGGAGGAAATCGGCGAGGCTCGTACTGTTATTCGCTAAGGCTTGTTAAACGATCCCCAGTGATTCCTGCCCGGTCCTTGGCCGCTGGAGCGCGCCGACTCAGCCATGCGGCGTTAACGAAAGCGACGGCCGGCGCTGGAATGTTTACACGCGAGCAGCGCCGTTTCAAGGCTATTAAGCATTGTTTAAGGCGCGGGGTGAGGTGCAATTTATTCCTCGCCGTGATCAAAGCTGAACCAGTAGTGCGAGAGAGAGAGAGAGAGAGAGAGAGAGAGAGAGAGAGAGAGAGAGAGAGAGAGGGAGATGAGAAAATGCAGCAGAGGGCAAGTATGAGTCGATGGATCCAGACTGACTGAGCTCTAACAAGCAGGCGGTGGTACGGATTAAAACAGGCCCTATTAGTTACAACATCCAATACTGCAGAAGACCAAGGGGAGAGCTGCTCACTAATTAACTAACCTCAGGCCTAGGAGTGTGTGTTTTATACCTGCTGCACGTGCACCTGTGTGCCTCTGCGCCTGTGTGCGTATTTGTGAGTGTGTGTCTATATTTGTGCACGGTATTCCCACACTCCCTGTTTACAAAAGAACTACTGTTTTACGGTTGCTACACTGAAGGATTATTGGGTCGATTTACACCAGACTCGCCCGTCCCGAACATCGGATGGGAAATCCCGATCGGAGGCTTGGCCAAGACCGATGGTTGGCAAAGATCATCCGGCGGTGTGAGGAGTTTACAGATTCAGTCTTAACAGGCTGGTGTGAGCCGCCCCAGTGATATCAAACATGTTTGATATTGACGACCCAACATCTGCACATCCTGAACAGGTCCTGTAGTGTGTGGAGATCACAGATTCATCTGGAGAGCGGAGACCGCCAACAGCCAGTGAGAGACGAGTTTACAGTGAGGTGAGGCAGAAGTGTTATATCAAAGGAAAAATCCCCCCTAAAACATAGCTATTGGTGAAGTAGCTTGCATTTCTGGGTCCATTTTGTCATTTGGAGGTGTATTATTTCTGTGGATAACCGGCCAAACATAGATGATGTGACGTCACTTTGAGATATTTCCAGCAGCTACAATGGAGTTTGATATCAGAAAATGTTTCAGCGATCTAAAACATCAACGGTAAACGTCAGTTTTGGTGTCAGTCCCTCAGAATCAAAGAGCGAGGGCTTCTTTCTAGAGCCGCCGTTTTGCGACGTTCAACCATACAGGGAGAAATCCATCGTAGAAGAGGAAGAGATGCGATCTTACAGTATAGGAGTATTTGAGGCTGAATTGTTCCTTTAAAAAGTTATATTAATGATAAACGTGTACCTATTTAAGGTGTTCGAAATTAAAAACTTTGGGAAACCTATACTACAATGAATATCAGTTACTTGCCTAGGTAGCTTTACATTTTTTCTGATAAAGTCTACTCACCTCAGCCCATGGTGACCTGCCACAGCTTTACTCAACTCATGCTTTTTCAATGCATATTAATGCACGATGCATTAATGTGCATGTGGATCATGCATGTTTCTGTAAGATTAGAGGTCGAATCAGGAGTCAGCAGGATAATCTCAGTGTTACGGTTAAGCGTGTGATATGCCGTCCTTTCCTTGTGTGAGCGTATTTATGACAAAAAGAGAGAAAATCTGAGAAAAAAATCTGTCGTTATGTGTGTGATGCAGTGTGTTTTTGGATTTGAAAAAGCCTTACGTCCCAGGTTTGAATTTTATTACCGGCCTTGGACTTCTCAAAGAAAGGCTCTCCCACATAAATCCTCCACCAGACCCAGCAGTGGAAGAGTACTTGTGCATATTGAAAGCCCCGGGCTGCAGTAACCTGAGCAAACTGCAACGCCAGCCGAATCCACTAAACAATGATGGGCTTGTTGTCCGAGAGACTGGATGGGAGCTGACAGCTCGCCGTAACCATATTAAGACATCCTCTGCCTCGCTGGATTACCGCCGCCCGTGCACAACCATATTAGGGCATCCTATTTCTCGCTAGGTTATTAGAAGTGCCAAAGCACTGTGGGTAATCTCTCCGCCGTCTCCGTGAGAGAAAGGAGAACCTGTCCGGTGACGTCATACGGAGGATAACAAAGGAACGGCTGCCATCCTGGAGGTTCAATCTGTTTATAACATGAGGAGTTCAGTTCTAAAGTAACATATTAACCATTTGAAAGAAGAAGAGAAAGAGGGATGGAAGAGGAGAAGGAGGGGAGGAGGAGATGGAGGGAGACGGGGGATGCAGGTAAACCGATAGGGTGTGAAGTCGTGTTTTACACAGGAGGGTGACGTACAGATCGGGCGTGACAGCAGAAGAGGAGGATAAAAGCAAAAAAGGGAATGAGTAAATAGCTAGGAGCAGAGTGATGGACGCGACACGTCCCGCAGATGAAAGAATGGAGGGATGGGCGTTAAAGAGGAAAACAAGATCAAGAAGGAGGGAGAGAGAAAGAGATAGAGGCTGTCATGCAGAATGATTAGGGCACGGCTTTGAACAGATGGGAGGAGAGGAGGGGAGGACGGGAGAGGAGAAGGTAAGGGAGGAGAAGAGAGGAGAGAAGAGAGGAAAGGATAGAAGAGAATAGAGAAGGTGGGAGGGGAGAAAAGAGAGAAGCAAGGAGGGGTGGAAAGGAGAAGAGAATAAAGGAGGAGAGAGGGGAGGAGAAGAGAGGAGAGAAAAAAATGGATTATAGAAAAGGAGCGGAGGGGAGGAGAGAGGAGAAAGGGAGAGAGGGAATGGAGAGAAGGGGGAGAGGAGAGGAGGAGAGAGGAGAAGACAAGAGGAAAGTATAGGAGGAAACTGTGAGGAAGGGACAGGAGAGGGAGGGAGAATAGAGGAGAGAAGAAGGGAGGAGAAAAAGGGAGAGAGGAGAAATGGAGAGGGGAGAAAAGGAAAGGAGAGACAGGGGAGAGGGGATGACAACAGAGGAGAGAAGAAAGGAGGAGAGAAAGGGAGAATAAAGGAAAGGAGATGAGGAAAAAAGGAGAGGAGGGGAGAGCGGAGGAGGAGAAGAGAGAAGGAAAGACAATAGAGGAGGGGAGAGGAGAACAGAGGGGAGAATGGGAGAGAAAAGGCAGAGAGAGGAGAAGAACAGAGGAAACGAGAGGAGCAAAAAGTAGAGGGAAGGAGGGGAGAGAGGAGAGGAGAGGAGGTGGAGGGGATGAAGAGAGGAGGAGTGTGGTAAAAGATTGAAAAAGATGACATCATGTGCAGACTTTGGGCTACAGCAGCGGGAGGGAGATAGATGGAGGGACAGACGGGAAGACAGGCAGACAGAGAGAGAGAGGGAGAGAGAGATCGTGCGAGGTAACATCAGACAAGAGGTGTAAATAACTATAATGAGCCTGTGCAGAAGAGACAGAGAGAGAGACAGAGAGAGAGAAAGAGGAGTGACAGGGCAACATAAAGAGAGAGAAAGGAAACGAGGGAAGAGAGAGGGAGAACCGCCTGACAGAGAGCTGGAGGTGTGAGTAATGCTATCTGCCTGAAGCTAGATGACAGAGAGGGAGGGGCGGGTAGCACAGAAATGATGTGCGAGGAAGAAGTGATCGAAGGAGAACGAAGAGCGAGGGATGGAGAAAGTGAGAGAGCGAAAGAGACGAGGAAAGAGAGGTATAAAGACAGAGATAGAGAGGAACCTGACAGAAAGGAAGTGTGAAGGAGAGGCGAGGGAAACTGAGAACGAACGAAAAGAAAGAAGAGGGAGAGAAAAAGAAAGAGAGAGAGAGAGAGAGGTGGAGCTAGGTGACGGAGAGAGAGAGAGGTGTGAGTAATGCGATCTCTGCGCTGTCTCCCTAATGAGACTGAGGGTTGGTTTATGGATGCATCCTGCTTCCCCCAGCAACTTCTCTGTTACATCAACTTAAATTAACGCACATACACACACACACACACACACACTCTCACGCATGCATACACATAAACGTGCGTGCAAATTTGCAAAAAGGTAAACTGTAGGCGTAGTCTGTTCCAGTGTGCATAATGCTCAGTACCAGCAGGGCAGTGGAAGTGTCTGGTTATCAATATTGTTGAACGATTTGAAGCGGACGCTTGTTGCTACGCTGCAACATTTAGTTTTCATGAATATGATTGAGCCAGAAAACAAAGCAATGCAAACTACTGTACCAGTACATGTGTGTGTGTGTGTGTATACGTGTGTGTGTGTGTGTGTGTGTGTACATGTGTGTTTGAAAGTGGTCACACCAGGCCTGGGTCAAATAGTATTTGCTAGGGATGGGACGATATAAAGAAATTCAATATATCGCAATACAAAAATGTGACAATTCGTATCGTGGGGCAGAAAAATGAATCATAATATTAGCTACATTTTATTCTGCTGTAGTAATCACAAATGAGACGGCTTGCCCATCACAATTTCACAAGCTCTCCATCCAAATTATATTATTTGCACATTTTTAAATTGTTACAATTGCTAGAAATATTTGTGGCTTAGAAATAAACATAATTCTGCACCGTCAGACTTTGTTGTTAATTGAACTTTATTTATTCCATCGTATCGTGGTTGTATCGAATCGTGAACCCCATATTACGTATTGTATCGTATCGCAGCGTATCGTATTTGCAGGGAAAAAACATTTCTTAGCCTTTGTTTTGACCTGCCAGGTGGGCGGGGTCAATTCAATGACTGCCAGAAAGTTTAGGCAAGCACAGGAAGGCATTTCAGTCAATGTGTTGTACTTTTCAGTGTTTGACGACTTACATAAAACAATATAGATTTTCCCAGTGCAGTAAACTCCACCCATTTGGTAGTCCAAGTAGGTTAAAACAAACATTAAAACTATGAATTGACCAGCTTTTAGTTTACCGAGCGCCGGCTCCTTCAAACAGCGGCATCAGGTCTTATTCAACCCTGCTGTCCTCGCACCACATCCCTTTTGCTTGTTATTGAAGCTTGGTAGCAAGATAGACAAAGATGGACAAAAGTTCCCAAACTCTTATATCTAACACTCTTGAATAGCTGTATGTCAGGCCACAAATCCCCACTGGATAAGATTTTAGGGACTTTTGTAGCAGTGGAGAGATAGAAGCAGGAGTATCACACAGATAGCCACTTTTTGACATTTCCCCAGTGTTTTCTCTGTATCTATGCAGCAGCGGGGGGGGGGGGGGCGCCGCAGCGTGTGGAGAATACGAATAGCTTCAGTCCTGCTGAGGAAGAAGTGGAAAAGAACCCATATTTACACCTAAAACTATAAGACAAAACTCTACAGTAACATCTTGTGTGAGCCTGGAATGCGCAGATGCCCAAATCTCATAGAAAACATAGGATACAAAACCGAATTTAGCCTCATCATCAATTCAAAAGGAGGAAACCCCGCTCTCATTCTGCTAGCTACTAGAGAATTAAGTAACAGTGACATTAAACACTTCCACATTATGCAAGAAACTCCTGGAAGCCACTTTGGGAATCACTGGCATCCTTCACGTTTAATTTCTAATCCCCAAACCACGGGATGGAAACTGTTCCGCTGACCCAAATACTCCTCTGTGATTCGTTCAGCTTTCTTTTATGTTTTGTTTTTAACTAAATTCTCTTAAGCGCTTTCTAAGTATCAAGTGGCTTCTTCAAAGTTATGCACCCGTGGGGACCGGGCATGGTTTTGTGGGAACAGGGGATCTGCATAAATATAGGCATATACCATGGAAGTAAGCATTAATATTCATCCTCGCCAAATCAAGATTCATGACAGAACAGAACTGCACTGGTGGAGCTTCTCAGCGGCCGGCAGTAGGAGACTGAGGTAGTTCCGGGCCGATCCCAGGTGTAGAAGGGTGTAACTGCATGAATATAAAGCAGGGCCGTGCTGAAAAAGAGTATTACATGCTCAGCAGAAATCCCTCCTTGGATAAATAAAGGATAAAAAAGATGAACAGATGGCTAAGTAGGGAAGAATTGAAGGAATACATCAGGTTTTTGAGAGATTTGACTGTTATAGAACTATAAGAGAACATAGTCTTAAGTTATGTGAGAACACAGACACCAAAATCATCTACACTGCCAGGCAAAAGTTTGGACCCACCTGATTGAATGTTTTTCATTAAAAGCCATTTTGATCTAAAGGCTTACGCTTAAATGTTTGAAATTAGTTTCTTAGACAAATATAAATAGTGAAGTTGATCCTATGTATGAATTTCTTTCCAAAGCCTTTGTCTTTCCATCAAGGCAAAGGGCGGCTACTTTAAAGAATCTAAAATATAAGATAGTTTTGATTTGTTTAACACTTTTTTGGTCACTGCATAATTCCATTTGTGTTATTTCATAGTTTTGACGTCTTCACTATTATTCTAAAATGTGAAAAATAGTAAAAAAATAAAGAAGTATCTGTGTGTCCAAACTTTTGACTGGTACTGTATGTCCCCCCACTTTAGCATACATTATGTTGATAGTAGGCAAATAGAATTATCTCAAAAGTGAGAAAGTCTGAACTTGCAGCAGCTCTAAAGCTATATGGGAAGTATTTCAAATGATATGTGGCCAAGTCTGGCAGTGTGGGAGATTGGTAAAAATGTAAAGAAATACAAAAATATGATAGGCCTACTGTTTTGAACTACAAGGGACTATTTTTCCTGTATCCATAGGAATGTGGTGGGTCATAGGAGACTCTGTACAGCTCAAAAATCACTGTGCAGCAGATGGAAATGTGGTTGCTCACTTGAAATAGTTCCAAAAATAAACCTAGTGACATCAGCTAAATTGAGTCAATGATATTTCATTTTCAGCATTTATGACTCTACAGGCCAAATAATAAGAAAAAACTACTAATATCTTTTTATAATGCTAGTAGTGCACCATCACGCAACACAGTGCCTGCTCGACATCGTGTTAGCATGGAGCAGCAGAGCCAATGATCCACCGGGGACACGTGGATGATTTTGGTGTCTGTGTTCTCATCACTTGGCAGGTGAATTTGCCCAAAAGGGACAAAGGGTCTCAAAAAAAACTTTGTGTATGCCTTCAAAAGACACGCTCCGTCTACAATAGGTTATTCAGCATGTGTGTGACTTTGTTATGGAAACTGAGAAAAGGCGGAGGCGAGGAAGGTCTCCAGTTTATTAAAATGTGGATTCAGGATGGCGTGTAGGGGGCCAGCCGTGGGACAAATATGTGCCTGTGTATATTTATATATGAATAGGAGAAAAGAGATGAGGAATGCAAAAGTGGATTAAAGTAAACAGAAGCAAATAATGGCAGGCGTGGGGGGTGGGATGGGGGGAGGGGGGAAGGTGGGGGTAGATAGTGAAAAGCAGACGTGGCGGGATGGAGGGACGCTAACAAACGTAGCGGGG
The DNA here is from genome assembly GCF_048128805.1 of Centroberyx gerrardi. Taxonomy (NCBI): domain Eukaryota; kingdom Metazoa; phylum Chordata; class Actinopteri; order Beryciformes; family Berycidae; genus Centroberyx; species Centroberyx gerrardi. The sequence goes on from NC_135999.1 coordinate 27,651,679, forward strand.
GTCTTGCAGGGACTGGAAAGGAAGTAAATTGAGATGGAGCGGTCTTATTATGGCGGACAAAAGCAACATGCAGAGAGAGAGAGAGAGAGACTGCAGGAAGAGGGGATGGAGAAGAGAGCAACACACAGGGCGAGAGATAGCGTCAGAGAGAGAGAGAGAGAGAGAGAGAGAGACTGCAGGGAGAGGGGATGGAGAAGACAGCAACACACAGGGCGAGAGATAGTGTCAGAGAGAGAGAGAGAGAGAGAGAGAGCAACATGCAGGGAGAGGGATGGGAAGAGAGAGCAACAGAGAGAGAGAGAGTAGAATACAGGAAGAGACAGAGAGAGAGAGAAGGGGAGAGAGATAGAGAGAGCGAAAGCGAGAGCAGGAGAGAAAGAGATTGAGAAAGGGAGAAGAGAGAGAAGGAAAGGGAGAGAGAAGAAAAGGGGGAGAAGATGGAGACAGATAAAGGGAGGCGAGAGGGGGAGAAAAAGAGAGAAACAAGCAGAGAGAGAGCGTGATGAAGAGAAAGGGAGAAAGGGAGAAAGGTAGAGAGAGAGAGAGAGGGTGAGAGGGAGTGGCAAAATGATAAAATAATGATCAGTCGAGAGCCGGAATCACATTTAGTGTCGGATTGACACAAAAAAATAAAAAAATAATACCATGCCTGAATTAAATATTAACACAGCAGGAGGGGGGGGGGGGGGGGCTGAAGCACTGTAACTCTCTCTCTTTCTTTATCTCTCTCTTCCCCTGCCTCTCTTTCTTTATCTCCCTCTCTCTCCCTCTCTCTCCCTCTCTACGATGCTCTTTGGCCTCTTTTCATCCGCCGAGATGCTGATGCATGAGAGCGAGGGAGGAAGAGATAAGGGGAGAAAGAGAGAGAGAGAGAGAGAAAGGGAGAGAGGGAGAGAGAGAGCGGATGAAAAGGCTGTACTTCTTTTTTTTTTTTTTTGGCAGCCTCAGTGTTTGATGTAGCAGAGTCATTAAAAGTGGGCGAGTCACCCCAGCTCCATGTGGGAGCCCATTATACCAGATTGGCTTGTGGAGGGAATAACACTCATTTTAACACTGGCCTTGCTCTCTTTCTCTCTCTCTTTCTCTCTCCCTCCCTCTCTCTCTCTCTCTCTCTCTACCCAACCCCCAGGCAACTTAAAAGGGAATGATCTCTAATTAGAGAGGTGATAGTCATGTAAAAGGATGGCGAGGCTGATTGCAAATTCTCGGGCATCATTGCCACGTGAGAAAGATTTCCTCTGCAGTCGCTCGGAGAGGGAGAGAGAGAGAGAGAGAGAGAGAGAGAGAGAGAGAGCAAAAGAGAGACAGAGAGAAAGAAAGATAAAGAAGAAAGACTCTTGGGGGCTTAGCCTTCTCACTGGCTTCAAATGTGGGCTTACACATGAAAGAAGGCCTCCACCCCTTTACTAACACACACAAGACACATGTACATTAACACACACACACACACACACACACACACACACATACAAACCATGATGAAAGCATGCAAAACCCTGCCTTTCTTTAGCTTTCTTCATACACAACAACACACACACACGTCTCATCTTCAGCCTCTCTCCAACATGTGGACATGTACACATACATATTTAACGCACATACTGTATGTACACACACACACATACACACACACACACACACACACGTAAACATGCCTCCACTGTTGGTTTACCCTCTGTGATAAATGTGGTTAAAGCGCTCTGGCAGCGGCTGAACATGCCTTGCTCATTAACCCCGCAGCTCGGGCTCTATTAAGATGGAGGGAATCCATTAAGCCCAGCACACACACACACACACACACACACACACACACACACACACACAAACATACACAGAAAAACACACACACACACAAATAAACACATGCATACGGACACATATACACACACGCATTTCTCAGCAGTGGGAACCATGCTGGGAATGCAGACGCACTCTCTCTCTCTCTCTCTCTCTCTCTCTCTCTCTCTCTCTCTCTCTCTCTCTCTCTCTCTCTCTCTCTCTCTCTCTCTCTCTCTCTCTCTCTCTCTCTCTCTCTCACACACACACACACACACACACGCAAAAACAAACATGGAAACACAGACATATGCAGTCACACACATGCACACACAATACACAGTCACACATACACCCACACATTTCTCAGCAGCCAGAACCATGCTGGGAATCCACTAAACACACACACACACACACACACACACACAAACACACGCAAACATGAAAGCATAGATAGGCACACAGACAAATACAGTCTCACACATACGCACACACACATACAAAAAAACACATACATACAGTAACACAGACACGCACACACACATACACTTCTCAGCAGAAGTGGGAACCATGCTGGGAATGCACACACACACACACACACACACACACACACACACACACACACAGAATCACATCATGGATTTCTGTAGATGAATAAGAATGCATTTAAAAGGCATCATTTGTCTCCAGTAGAAACTATGCTGGCAACACACACACACACATCCACCCCCCACCCCCACCCCACCCCCACACACACACGAAGCATGTCTAGTGATGCCTATGGGAGCTCCGTACTTAACATCTCTATCTCTCTGCCACTCACGCACACACACACACACACACACACACTGGTGCCTACAGAGCATGTCTAGTGGCGCCTATGGGAGCTCTGTATGTAACGTCTCTATTACCTCGCAGCAGCTCCGCACACGCCAGGCTGTGTAATCCGGTTAGGCGTGTCGCGGGCGGCTGAGGTGGCTCTCTAAGCAAACCGCCAGTTAAACGGCCGCATGAAGGCCTCGCCACGACCGGGATTAGGCACTTTTAACCATTTAAGGGATTACGAGCGGTATTGAACGCAACCCTCCCCGAAGGTGCGGCTGTTTGTGATTGAATACTAAGCTACAGCCTGGAGCGCGGCATTACAGGCCCATTGAATAGCGGCACGCATTCGGTTTGGTAAATTACGCTGTGGTAATGGAATATTGTCAGTAATAACAAGTGAATACCCTTGAGAGAGGAGATAAGAGCAGCTTTTTGGAAAGTAATCCTCAGTAATATGTGGCTTTTTTTTTTTTTGTATCTGTTGTTCAGTGTTGAACCCGTCTTGTGTTGTTTGGTCTCTACTTGCTGTTATGTGTCTGTGTGTTTAGCAGAGGGATTCTATTTCATCCTGTTGTGCCGAAAAATTATTTCCACCAGCCCTGGTCAAGTGGTTAAGATGCTATTCTATTCTATTCTATTCTATTCTATTCTCCTAGAAGACTCCAAATCCTGGTTTCAATGATGCAATTGCAATATACAAGACAGTACATGAGCAATTTATTTGTTCATGTACTATACGTTTGTGGTCTTAATAAGTCATTTAGTCTATTATTGAGTCCTAAAATCTTTTATTTTCTTAAAATAAGTGAAAAAATCTGCCAGTGGGGATAATTTCAGTTGTTTCCAATGCAAATCAACTTGTTTCAAGAATTTTGTAGAATCAAGTATCATTTTCTTCATAGCAGTGCAGTGATCTGCCTTATTCTGACTTATTCAAGATATTGACTCACCCCATTGGAGTTATCTCACCCCATTGGCAGAATTTTTCCCTTGTTTTGAGAAAAATAAGATTTGAAGGTTGAATATGAGACTAAATGACTTGTTAAGATGGACATTTTTTTTTTTTTGCAGTGTATTCACCTATATTCTTGAAGTTGAGTCTGAAGGAGAAATTTGTTTTTCTGGATTTTTTTTTAACCCATTGTATCTCAAAAGATGTTTTACTCCCATGATTGATTTCTTCAATCCAAAAAGCCAAAATCGAAGCCAGTGGTGGAGCGATGCACTGCAGTCAGTCACAGATCGGAGCTTTAAAAATGTGTCCGCTTAATTCAATCTTTGTTTGACAGTGTGTATGCAAATGAGCCTGAAGCCCCCCGGACCTGTGCAGTGCATCATCAATAACATAGGTTTGACTGACAAGGGGTTATCCAGTGAGAGCAAAGCAGCAGAGCCCTCCCCCCGTTGCCGTTAACCAATAGTAAAAGTGTCATTAGTAAATTAGCAGCGTGGCTGATTGATATTGTAATAGACCAATCGATAGCACTGCATTCCCCTCCAGCTACTGATGCAGAGGCTGCTACACCTGCCAAGTTTCCCTCTCTGGCTCCACCTCCTCTTCTCTTCTCCTTCCCTCTCTTCCTGTCTTTTATTAGGCTATTCCTCATTTTGCTGACTATATTACCGTCTTATCTCTCCCACAATGCCTCTTCTCTCCTCCCGTCACCCTGATGGCTCCGGGTTCTCCGAGTTTAGAGTTTAGACTTTATTTATTCGCTCGTATAAAAATGATAAAATACAAAAAAAAAAAAGGAGATGAAAACTCCTTGAGGCTTATTAAAATGTCTCACCTCAAAAGAAACAAAGAGACAAACCCCCCATAAAAAACAGGAATGGCAGACAAAAGCACAACTGAACTGGAAGACAGAAACTAAATGACAATGAAACACAGCAAGGAGGGAAAATGTATAATAAAAGCAAAATGCTAAAGACAGGTGAGGGAAATGAAATTAATTAGAAAATGAAATGCCTAAGCACACTCCAGAGAAAAACACAACAAACTTTGCATTCTGTTTTTCAAACTATAGTTGCTTTTCCAATACATGTGTTTCGCAACCTTATTTTCTTTGGACTTCAAATGCGAATCAGAGTAGGGGTTTCTGGCACAACTTCACCTACTTCCTCTTGGAGAGGGGAAAAAGGTCTAAAAAGGTCAAAACTCCAGCAACACTTGTAGTATATAGAACAACTTTATTGTTAGACCAACGCGTTTCGGCTTGTGGCCTATATACTACAAGTGTTGCTGGAGTTTTGACCTTTTTAGACTTCAAATGCGAAGAAATGGAAAACCAGAAAATGCTGAATTACACTTAATTGTATGGCAGAGAATGGCATAGTCTATTGTCACCTGAGAAAATGTTTTTTCCATAGTACTGCACACCAGGATGAACAACAAGAGAAGATAAGAAAGATCGCTAATAACCTCCTCATTACTACAAGAGGTGGTATAGTGCCCGATTCCAGAGGCTCTGCTTTATGATACTGTGATTATCAGCTCAGTTTGAAAAGACTGAATTGTGTCATCAATCAGATTGCCTGGCTGAGACTATCTGCTGTACAGAGCTCAGTATCAGGCAGGTTGTGTGAGCTGACATGCAGTAACCTGCGTTGGAGTGACCTTGCCATGAGCATTGCCAGACTGATGGAGCTGGTGATAACTCAGGAAAGGAAAAATCCACCCTAAAACACTTTAATATTGTTAAAAAACACTCCTATTGGCAATGAACCTTGCATTTCTGGGCACATTTTGTTGTATGGTGGTGTATTTTTCTCACTGCTGCAGATAATTGGAGCTGATATTTCCAGCAGCTACAATGGAGTTTGCAGAAAAAACCTTCAGCTGTCTAAAACATCAGTGGTAAACGTCAGGTTTTGGTGTCAGTCCCTCAGAATCAAAGAGCGAGGGCTTCTTTCTAGACATTCAACAATCAAGAATCAATTCAAACAACAAGAAAATCCATCGAGAGGCAGAGAGAGCAATTTCCCCACCGACAGCAGCTTCGATAGACCAGAATGCAATGCGGCCACAAGACAGGTTGTGTTCTGAGTAAGAGACATGACTCAATTTGTCTTGACAGGAAAAACTCTCGCTCCGCTATCGCTATCGCTCTCCCCACCCACACATATAACCCACCGCTGAAAGCAACAAGTTCACGCCCGTTCACTGGGGGTTGCTGAAAGGCATTCTGGGAAATGTAGGAAATGAAGTAGAAGCGCACATGGCAGGTTAAGGGAAAGAGGTTACATCAAAAAGGTGAATTAAAAATTAAAAGCATAACAAAATAACTCCTAGAATGCATGTGTTGTATGTTTTAAGATGTACACACTATTTTATGTTCTGAATAAACGGCATTGTTTTTCTGCAAAGATCGCTATATTTGACATGACCGTCAGAGAATAAAAGACTCTTCAACACGTTGTTGTTGACACGCGTGTTCACATGTGGAGAGGGAAGAGCAGCCACAGTTTATGTAAACAGTCTATGGGTTCAAGATGCAAATAAGCTACAGAGAGGCAAACAAGCTCTTATAGAGAGAGAGAGAGGGTGAGGGGTGCGCCTCAAGTCCTCTGCACATAAACATATACAGAATAGATAACAGGGGAAAACAAAAGCTCACCGTGACAACCACATAACAAACAACAGCAGCACACACGATGAATATTTAGCACCGCTATCATGAATTTCAATACGTACATAACATAGAATATCAGGAAGAGATATACAGCCACATATTGTATGGGGAAGAATGGGGGAGAAGGCAATAAGTGTGTGTGTGTGTGTGTATGTGTGGTGGATGTATGCATGTGGGGGATGTGAGAGCAGGGAAACTGCAGTAGAAGAAGATGAGAGAGAGAGAGAGAGAGAGAAAGAGAGAGAGAGAGGGAGAGAGAAAGAGAGAGAGAGAGAGAGAGAGAGAGAGGGGAAACAAAGATCCCCCACTGAGAGGAATTTTACAGTGGCCCCCTGCCTGCTTTGTTTCACACACAGCAGCAGTCACATGTTGGCTCGGGGTTCGGCACATCACACATCACACACACCTACACGACAAACACACACACACACACACCCTGCACACACCACATCCAACCACCACTCCAGCAAAGCTCTGCTTTGGAGGCATGGAGACATTAGTATGAGAAATTTACATTCAATTTAATAGCAAGTCCTTAGCTAGACAGCTGTCACATAAAGTATTCAACCCCCTAAATGTTTTGCACATTGTGTTTATTATACCAAGCTCTGATTATAATAATCATCACACACAATGTGCTCATAATGCCTTATGATGCCACTTCAAATAAAGTGTCACTGGATGGGAATCAAAAGGTTTTTAGTTTCCCCGCCTCTCTCTCTGTGTGTCTTGGGCATGGTGACATCGGTGTGATTTTATGTGTACCACTGTTTGGACATGGTAAGCTTTAAGAAAAACTGTAGAAAAATGTATTTAATTTGCACAGCAGCAACAGCAATGTACGTGTTTCAGCCCCTGCCCTTCCTCAACGTTTCTCAGTTTTTTCAGACTTCCTCAGAAGTTTAAGTTTTGAGTTGAGCGCACCTATTTTCTCTATTTCAAGCTTTAAGAAAACACATATTTCATGACCATTTCAGACCAAAATCATTCAGTAAAAGATGTCAAAGTTTGTATCTAACCCAGTGTTTCCTCTGTAACTGTGCTGTAGCAGTGTTACTCAGGAGATATTTTTGGTTTTGGTTCCATGTCGATCCTTGTTCTGGTGCCAGTTTTGATTCTAGTACAGGTTGCAGCACTAAAACTATACTTTTTCGGAATATTCTGATAAAAAATATGGGAGAAAAATCTGACTTTTGCATTTCTGACCAAAGCTGGGACCAAAAGCCTTCTATCTTCCTCACAGCTCACACTGCTGATATGCCCAGCTTACTGACCGCTTTTTCTCCAATCCCCCTGTTAGAAGAGGAGTTGGGTCAAGTTATGCAATTGTCCAACACTTTTCAAACAGCCTTCGACTTCACACGCTCCCCCCAATCCCCCTCTCCTCTCACCCCTCCGTTCACTTCTCATCCCTTTATCCCCTCCGCCTCGCTCGCTGTGTCCCTCACATTTGTTCTCTCTCTGGTTGAGCTCTTTCAAGCCATCCTCTGCCTGGTTCTCTCCCTTTCTCTCTCTCTCTCTCTCTCTGTATCCCTTTCCTCTTCTTCTGTGTCCTCTCTCCTCTTCTCTCTCCTCTTCGCTTCACACCTCATTGGAGTCACAAATCTTTCACAGCTCCACTCTCTCTCTCTCGACTTTCTATTCGTTGCACCTCCTTCGTCTTTTCCTTTCCCATCTCCATCCATCCATCCCTCCTCCCTCCTCCCTCCTCCTCTCCTCCGTTCGGTGGGGTGCTGCACAGCATGGGCTGTATAAATCCTTTTTATCTACCTGGGGGAAGACAGCAAAGACAGGCCACTCCCTCGCTATCGTTCTCACTCCTTTGCTCTTTTTTCCTCATTTCATCTCCAGCTGTCATGCTCTACCTCAGCCTACTGACCGTTTTTTTTACACCCAGCGGCTGGTAAACCCATCTTATCTCAGTTTGCCCATATTTCTCTGGGATGTATAGACTATACATGTACGTGTTTCTCTTCGTCTACTTCCCAGCACTCTGTCATTACTTTGTGGGATCGCAAGAGGAGCAGGTACTGCAGGGGTTCAGTGTTTTGCTCAAGGACACTTCAGCAGGGAGGGACACATTGTCTGTTTTGGGGGAATTGAACATGTGGCTTTTGCTTAGAGGATAGGCTCTTTAATAATCAGAGAAATAGTTTCCCTAGTTTTGAAGTTTTGATGCAAATGTTATAGTTAGACAGATGTGACTTACATTAAAATAGCTTTTATTGTTTTCGAGAGCCAAATTCAGCTTGAATAATTAGAAGGAAGACACTTGCTGGGATGCTATAAAACTTCACAGTGTGGTAAAAGTCATTTTGTACAAATCAACTCTGTGTTTTTTATTTGGGCAGTATATAAGTGATAAAACAAAGTAAAAGTTGTATTATGTTGAAAAATCAACTTTAACTACAAATCTTCTCAGCTTAGCTGCGATTTTAATTGCTCCTAATGCTCTTCGTATGCAAATGAGTTTTGATTACGATTACATCACATGACAGGAGAACTCTTCGTCTATTAGTTTGCATGGACTGCTGTGATATAGCGATGCATATGTCTTTTTATGCAAGAAAGAGAATGCATAGCTGCTTTACAATAAAGCACATTGTTGTATAAGCAGTGCTTCTAGGTATGAATGTAACATGCTGCAAGTTATGTTTGCCTTTGATAATGTTAACTAACAAGCCAAGCAGCCTAACGTTACTGTATTCTCCACAGAAGAGATGAAGGCAGCTGATCGACCAGGGAGCAGAGAGCCGAGATCACATTCAAACAAACTCATAATTAAAATAATTAGGTCTATGCATCATCGCCATGAATGTGCTGTGGGACTCTACAGAATCTGTACTTACTTTTCAATAAATTATATAGTAAATCATAGAGAATTTTCTGTTTGTTTAAATTGGTATTTGGCCTTATGATGATCACAGTATGTTGTTTTTTTTATGAGGCACATCAAAGACAATTTTCTCTCATGCCTGTGAATAAAAGTTTCATATTTGTGCCATATTTGTACCACAACATCCGTGTTTATACCCGTGGCTTCTTTTGAAATGACGTTCTATTACTTCCTCTGCTTGGATGCAACTTTTGCCTCCTCGCTCTCCCTCTCCCTCTCTCCTCCCTCCGTCTCTCCATGAGGGCGAGTTGTGTAATAAGCCGGAGTCTGTCAGCTTTGTGATGGCCTGCCTCCTCCCTCCCTCCATTTCCCCAGACATTTGGTAAACGTCACTCCCCATCACATCTCCTCCCCGAGCTACACATCAGACGCCTAGCCCATCATCCTTTCCCCCCTTTTCCTTCCTTCCTTCCGTCCTTCCCTCTGTCCCTCCATCCCCACCCCACCCAGGGGGAATCATGCTATCCTGATCCACTATTGATCAAGGCAGAAATGCGTTTGGGTGTCTGTTGATAGTCAGCGAAACTTCATTGAAGAATGAGGTGCTAAATTGTTTGTTTCGGCTTTCAAAGTTAAAGCCGCGGGCAAATTTGAGTCGGTGGCGGCTCTTCATGTCAAACACACTTCCATCAGACTTTCTGACTGACAGACTGCAAACTCGGAAGAAAGATGTGTCTCTAAATTCATACTCATATCAAACGAAATGAAAAACAAAGTAATTAATGTGGTCAAAAATTGTAGTTTTCCACCACTTTAATTGCTCTATATTTTGTCAAAACCAAATTATAGGCATAAATCATTGACAAGCACATACCAGTCAAAATATCAATGAACTGAAACCATCATCAAATATAATTTTGAAATCAAAATGGGTAAAATATGAAGCATTAGAAGCTGATTTGTCTCAACAGCTACATGACATGTCTCCTTGCTTTTCCTCCCTTTTTGGCTCTCTAAATGCACACACACACATGCACACATACACCTACACACACACACACACACACACACACACCACTCCTGTCTCCTACATCTACCACTCCCTCTCCCACTTTTCCCTTTATCCTCCCTTTCCTGCCTCCCAACGTGACTCAATGGGCCGATTGCTCTGCTCATTTCCCTTCCTCACCGCTGCCCCTTCTTTTTTCTTCCTCCTCCCCCCTTTCTTCTTTTTCTTCTTCTTGTTCTTCTCCTGCCTCTCCGTCTCTTTTGTCTCAGCGGTTGTGATTAAGGCAGGACCCGCTGCTTCATTAGCCAGGAGTCCTACTGGATGCATTTACACTTCAAAAGACGATGGAGGGAGAAGGGGCGAGAGACACAGACAGAGGAAGAGAAAAGGCGGAGTGAGGAAGAGAGAAGAGAGGCTAAGAGTCGGCGAGAGAAAAGTTGGAAACAAAAAGAGACTGTAAAGAAAGTGCGTGGGAGAGAGAGAGACGGTCTTGGGGAGGCGAAAGACGGATAGGAGGCTGAATAAAATGGGCAAGATGGAGAGAGAGTTTGAGGGATGGAGTGGAGACAGCATGACAGAGACGGAGCGAGAGAGCAGAGAGAGAGAGAGAGAGTGGAACGGACGAGAGCAATGGGAAAGCGAGGGGGCGAGAGAGGCTGTACAGTGGTCAGACGAGAGGAACGGACGGATGAGAGACATTCAGAGGGAGGGAGGAGAGCGAGGAATCTCTCAAGAAGTAAGGGAAAGAAACAAAAACTGCGAAACAACTTCTCAAACTGAAGAAAACAACTGACAAATCAGTATTATTATTTAAAAAGTACTTCTTCATCGTGATATATTACCTCTTCACTAGACGTTTCTGTTCGATTTCTGCAGTAATTAGCTAGCTTGCTTATCTCTGTTGTGAAATTGAGTTCAGAATATTCACATTTAAACTTTAACACATTACAATGTACACAAAATGTTAAGCAGTGATGAGCCACATCACCGTTCATTAACTGTTCAGCAAAGGTGAAGTCAAGTAAAGTTCAGGTTATTTATAGAGCGCTTTTGGATTGCCACAACGTGCAGAAAACAAAGGACACAAAAACAGATGATCAGTATTATTATTTATAGTGTTTTTTCATCGTTATATATTACCTCTTCAGATGTTTCTGTTCAATTTCGACTGTAATTAGCTGGCTTACTTGTCTCTGTTGTGTGACTTCATTGTTTGTGGCAATGAAGGGGTGGAGGGGTGAGAGAGGCGGGGCCAGAAAATTGTCGATGTTGTTGCAGTTCCCACTGGTTGCCAAAAGAGGTGGATAGAAGTCACAGAAGCCCCTTTAATAGCCCTTTGGTCTATTAGTTTTTCGGGATTCTTGGTGTAATCGCAGAGGCAGCAGAAACAAATTCAGGGATTTGTCATCCATGTTGCTCTCAAGCCAAAAGAATATTCACATTTAAACTTTAACACTTTACAATGTACGCAAAATGTAAAGCTAACGGTGGAGTCAAGTAAAGTTCAGTTCTTGTGGAGCGCTTTTGGCAAACAGGGATTTCCACAACAGGAAACAGACCAAAGACACAAAAACAGATGAAAAATAGAACAAGTACATGACAAACTCCAAGAAAAGGGGGTGAAAGCTTGTGTGTTTGCATCTGAGTGCTCCTGTGCTCACCTCTGGGCATAAGAGCATCCGGCCACAACACCGGGGCAGAGAGGGAAGTAATGACATGAGTCAATGAGTGCTGGGAAGTAGACGAAGAGAAAGGAATGGCTGGTGAAGTGGGAGTTAAAATAGGCTCCAGGATGCGCTGAATAATAATGAATAATGGGTTGTGAGTGTGGACATAAATACTGCGCGAGAGTGTCCGATTCCCACAGAAGCGCGGCCTGTCCATTAATCTCGATGGTAACCACGCTGAGAACTTCGAAGTTTGACTGCGGTGTATGTTCACACGCTGCACAGTGATGTACGTTTTCTCCCTGCTTTATAGATCGGAGGGGAGGAGGAGGGCTGCAGCTGTGGAGGGGGGAAGATGGATGGAGAATACAAGTCCTACAAGTCTCATCAGTCACGACCCAACTTGCTGGTTACAAAACAGCCCGGTCCAACAAGACGGACATCTCTTAAGGTCAGGGAGGTGGGCTGGCGAGTGGAAAATCACCAGGCTGCATCTCCGGACCAGCTGGCAGAGTCTGGACGGTGAAAGAGGATGAGTAACACTCTTCTTCCCTCCACTCCAGAGGAACTGCTTATTCAGCAACAAGTCAGAAGTCTAGAGGTCTATGGTTGCACTGGGCAACTCCTTCACTGCAAAAACTTGGTGAAGTTATTTTATCTTGTATCCAGACTTATCAAGCTTATTTTAGGATTTTAGTGAAATCATCTCACTGCACTGGTAGATCATTTTCAACAAATTTGACTTTTTTTCAGGACAATTTAACTTGTTTCAGGACATTTAATTGATGATTTACATTGACACAATGACTTTCTTCATTGTTTTATGATGATTTCTTGAAAGAAGTCATATTTGGCATGTATCAAGTGAAATTTATTGAAACCAGCAAGATTATCTGCCAGTGCAGTGAGATAATTTGTCGAAAAATATCATGAAATAAGATTGATAGGTCTGGAAACAAGACAAAATCACTTGACAACTTGTCATGTTTTGCAGTGTACGTGTGATTTCGACCGTCTGAATGCAAAGCAGGACGGTCTTACTGAGCAGCCAGGGACTGAGCGGCTTGTTGAAGGACACCTCATCAGCAGCTGCTAAGTGAGGGGACAGCGTCACTCGTTCACTTCCCCCCACCCAGGGGTTTTTCTAGTCTGTCAATCAGCAACCTTCTGTTCACACGACAGCCGCAGCACCACCTTAACCCTTAGGATGCGTTCACAACAAGCGTGTTTATTCAAACTCTGGAGCATTTAGCCTACTCCTACTCCTTTAGTTCTGTTCATTTGGGCAGGTGAGAGCAATGCCATTTGAACTCAGGTGGCACCAAATAACCGCAACGAGACGCCTGAAATGTGAGTCTCAGTCCGCTTCCAAGTGGATCACAGTGTGGTTCATTAGGAGTGAGAATGTAATCCGAAGCAACTGCAAGAAACGACCCCAAAGCGCAAGGGTTTATGGGTATAAGGAGACAGATGTTGATATCTTAACGCCAGCAGTTCCTCATGCTTGGAAAGCCCAAAATGAACTGAGGGCAAACCGCAGTCTGGACTGATGCTCATATTCAGCTGTTTCTTCATGTGTTCTTAACTGGTATGAAGAAGGTAAACTAACTAGAGTGCAGACAAGTCCATCATGCTTAGCTAAAGTTACAGGGACCTGTAATGAGCAATGTGATTCTGAATGAACCAAATACAAAAATGCAACAAAGTCAACTAAATGAACCAAATAAAACAAACTAAATGTGATCAAACCCTCGGCGCCTTCTTCACACGTTCCACATGAGTTTGAGCGCTCCAGTATCAGTACGCCTTCTTATCACTCGTTTGTGTAATTTGTCCCATTAGGATTCTGCCCCCGTAAATCCCCAACTGTCGTCACAGGTGGATGCTTCCTTCCACTTTTCACAGCGAACAAGATAAGAAGTTTTGGAGCGCCTCATCTCTATTTTCAAACACTCTCCTGGCTCCTCAGTACTCAGTGAACAATCAAGATCTCCGCTGATAGCGACGCCCCGGCCCGGATTTATCTTGATTACCATCCAGAAGCTTGTTTTTCTAATGGGAGCGGGGAATGAATTTGTATCCCCCCCAGAGCAGAGAAAGTTGGATGGTTCAAATGGCTATGGATAAAATAAAAAAAATAAAAAAACAATCTTGCAGGTTCACGGCACTGAATATCAGAAATGGGAGATAGCATGAGGAAGAGGGTGACAGAAAGAGAGAGAGAGAGAGAGAGGGAGAGAGAGAGAGGGAGACGGAAAGAGATTCAGATGGTAACAGTGATGAGAGGATGGCAATCAGAGAGGCAGGTTGTGTCTCTAAATTGTGTTTTTCTGATTTTTCTCGCTCCCTTCATTTTGTTTTCTCCGTTTGCTGTGAGGCGCGTTGTGTCTGCATGACTCCCCCTGCACACCCTCCGCATAAACACTCTTTTGATCATATCCCACAGAATAGCTTTCTCTCTGCCTATACCTCCGCCATCCTCTCTCTCTCTCTCTCTCTCTCTCTGTCACTCAGCATCTTTCCCTCCCAGCTTTCATCACTTCTCTCTTTGCATCTTTCTCTCTCTTTCTTTCTCACCATATTTGTCTCTCTCCACCGCTTTCTCCCCCTCTCATCATGCTGTATATATTTCCTTTCACCTCTCTCTCTCTCTCTCTCTCTCTCTCTCTCTCTCTCTCTCTCTCTCTCTCTCTCTCTCTCTCTCTCTCTCTCTCTCTCTCTCTCTCTCTCTCTCTCAATTCAATTCAAGTGTATTGCCAAAGCAGCTGAACACAATTGACTGAAATAATAAAATAAAGAACTAGTTCCTACCAATACGTATCATATCCACTTGTTTGACTGTGTGTGTGTGTGTGTGTGTGTGTGTGTGTGTGTGTGTGTCTTTCAGAAGTCTAATAAAGAAATAGATCATTTATATGCAAGTGTGTGTTTGTATTTCTGTGCACGTGGGTGTATACATATATATTGTGTGTGTGTGTGTGTGTGCGTGTGTGCGTGTGTGTTAATGAAGGATCCGGGCTGCTGTGTATTCACTGCGCAGTGACTATCAGTATCTCTGAGTGCATGGGAGGCGGGAGTGTGTTTCTTTACAAAGAGAAAAAAAATAACATCAAGCAGAAACATTCAAATAATGAATCCAAATAAGCAAAAATAAATGATTCATGCAGGCTGGATGTGGAGAAAACAAATCAGCATTCAGATGTAATTACTCCTTATCTCCTATCGCTTCATATTCAACATGTTTGCCTTGGCCTGAACTGTGAATTTACATTGTTGTCTCTCTCACCATCTCTCTCTCTCTCTCTCTCTCTCCGTCTTTCTTTCTCTCAACTACGCTTCCTTGGCATGAAAGGAAGGAAACCTATGTTGCCCAAGCAGTATACAGTAGTATGAATTCAGCTGGTGTTACACACATGGATGACTAAACAAAAATCAATAAGTCTCATCCTCCATCCTTTGTTGCCTGGCTCTGTCTTATCGGCTCGCTCTATCCCTTCTTTTTCCCCTCGCTTCCTTCTATTTCATCTCCTCTCTTCCTCTGCCGCCCCCGTCCTCCTCTAACACTCAGAGGAGGACACTCTCTCAATCTCAATTCAATTCAATTTAAGAAGCGTTATTGTCGCCATAAGATCATATTAGGTGTTGATACAAAGCCCAAGTCCACTACCTCTTCTCCTCCTCCTCCCTCCATCCATCTCTTTCTCACTTTCTCCTGAATAAATGAATGAATGAATGAGGAGAAGCTGGCTTCATTGGCTCCATCTGTACCTCTCTTCCTCTTCCTCTTGTTCTTTTTCCCTTGTTTTTAATCATCAAAGTCACGACTCTACGCTAGCAGCGGTGGTGAACGTCTCCCAGCGGTGTACCATCCGTGTGTTTGGCTCACATCAATTAGGCCCATTGGAAAGCCATTCACTGCCGGGTCAAAGGTCAATGATGACGATGGCACTGGGCCAAGCTGACAAATGGACACATAAACTGAACAATAACCAGCCAATAGTAATAAAACTTAGTGTAGCTCATCAACAATCCAGCCTCAATAACATTTCCTTTGGGGAAAGAGGAAGCTACCTTGTTAAGAAGAGACTTCGTCCATCATCTGTGAATGGGAGATCCATAACTTTGAGCCCATTACTGGTTTTAAACAATGATTATTCAATATTATCCTACTATATATCTATATATCTATACTATATATACAGTAGCATACATTTTTAATTTGAGCGTCCCCAGCAGGAATTGAACCCCCAACCTGGCAATGTTAGTACCATGTTTGACCCAATGAGCTATACAGGACCACGTTTCAAAAATGAAGGAAAAAATCATAAGGGTTTAAAATGGGTTATAGGGTCATGAAACTCTACCATTAAATGGGCATTAAGCTTACGGTAGCCTGTAATGGCCAAAAATATAAAATAGAACAAGTAAGCTAGCTAATTGGAGCAGAGATCCAACAGAAATGTCTAGTGAAGAGGTGATATATAACCATGTAAAACAATACTGCTTTGGCATTTGCTTTTTTTGGCTTGAGAACGAAATGTCATGTGACACCAGACACTCAGCGGTGGCACCGTCCTCCATGTTTGAGCAGCTGAGAGTGTGTGTGTGAGTGTTGAAGTGAGTTTTGAAAGCCAGCACCTGGTAAAGTAACTGCTGAGTCACTGGTATTGAGCAACAACTCTATCAAACCCCCACAGATATACAGTATTATGGGTAATTTTGTGCTATGGTACAGTAAAAAAATTACTTGATGCAGCTGTAATGACCATGTAAAACAATTCAAGTTAGAAAAAAAACAACTTTTTAAACCTTTTTTTCTATCTAGGGAAGCTTCAGTATAACCACAGTCTAATACTGTTGGCCACTAAACTGTTCCACTGGAGTAATTAGGGGTTCACTGCCTTGCTTAAGGGCGTCTGGGTGTATCTCACTCAGACGCCCAATCTGGGATTCAAACCGATGACCTCCCAGTCACAAGCTCACACTCTTATCTCTATCCTGCTGCCATCCAAAAGCTCACACCTAGGTGGTTTGTCCGGGGCGGCAGCAATATGTGCTCCTGTGTAGAAACAGATGTCTTTGGCGCTCTGGGTGAATTGGCCCACAATGCACTGTTTAATGGCAGCCATTTTCAGACGGAAGGTCTATTAAAAAAATGCGAGCCGGCTGCGGCGCGATGCAGACCGACTCTGTAACCCGCCGCCATCTGTCACTGCCTGGATCAGTGCAACAACCAACACCTTGGCCCCATAAACACTCTGATGAGGCTCAGCGTAATTAATGGAAGCAAAGCTGGAGTGAAGCACAGAGAAAGGCCAGTGACTCCGAGTGAGTCAGTGAAGTCACAACAGAGACACAGACTGTAGAACAAAACAGACCAGACCGGAATAGAGTAGAATAGAATAGAAAGGACACTATCAGTCAAGTCACAAGAGCATCACATAGATTTGAATAGAACGGAACAGAATAGAATAGAAATTACACTATCAGTGAAGTCACAACAGAGACACAGACTGCAGAACAAAACAGACTAGACTGGAATAGAATAGAATAGAATAGAATAGAAAGAACACTATCAGTCAAGTCACAAGAGCATCACATAGATTTGAATAGAACAGAATAGAATAGAACAGAATATAATATAAATGACACTATCAGTGAAGTCACAAGAGTGTCACAAAGAATAGGATAGAGTAGAATAGAACAGAAACAACACTATCAGTGAAGTCACAAGAGTGTCACAGAATACAATAGAATACAATAGAATAGAACAAAACAGAATAGAAATGACACTATTGGTGAAGTCACATACAGCGTCACATAGAATAGAATAGCATAGAACAAAACAGAACAGAAACAACATTATCGGTGAAGTCACAAGAGCGCCACAGAATAGAATAGAAACATTGTTATTATTAGAGCATCACATTGAGTAGAATAGAATACAATAGAAATGGTATTATCACAGAAGTCTACCGATGACATCACAAGAGCATCACATAATAGTATAGAGTAGGATAGAATAGAATGGGCATTATCACTTACAGTAAGTCACGAGAGCGTCGGAGAGAATAGAATGGAATAGAGTAGAATGGAATAGAGTAGAATGGAACATCCCCTAGAACACACCAAAAAAGTGAGTCGTATAAATGAAGAAAGATGGGAGAGACAGGAAATAGCGAGCGGTCGACTCGCTCCATTGGTTGTTGTGAGACTGATTCAGATTCAGCAGCAGCTTCATGTACATATTCATACCAAGAGCAAACCAGGCTGTGTGCAAGATGATGACAAAAATCATCTTGTAAAAAACATAAAAACAACAAAAACAAAAACTGTCACGCCTCCCAGGTGGAGAAGCCCTGGGTTAATAAGGCGTGGACGCGGCCTGCGATTGGACGAGCGATCCGGCTTTAAAGCGTAAACGGAGCGTGTGATTGAGCGAGGGAGAGGGCCGCATCACAGCAACATGTGAGGACCAGTCTGTCCAGATGTTGATGAGATCTGTTAGCTGTAATGGGAACCACTGACCCAGCGAAACCAGCACTGATGGGCTGATCAATACCTAGCCAGACAATTGAAAGCAGTGTGTGTGTGTGTGTGTGTGTAGGTGTGTGTGTGTGTGTGTAATATGCCACAACCTCCACAACACAACCCATCTACCTCGATTCTCTACCTCATCTATTCATTCTCTCGCCCTCCACTGGCTCCTTCCCCACCTCCTCTCTCCCTTCATCTCCTCTCCTTTCTTCTTCTACCTCCTCTCCTTTCTTCCTCCCCCGCCTCTCTCTCCACCTCCTCTCACCCTCCACCTCATCTCCTTTCTTCCTCCACCTCCTCTCTCTCTCTACCTCCTCTCCTTTCTTCCCCCACCTCCTCCCTCTTCACCTCCTGTCTCCCTTCATCTCATCTCTCCCTCCACCTCCTTTCTACTTCCACCTCCTCTCTCCCACCACCATCTCTCTCATCTCTCCCCTCCACTTCCTCTGCACCTCCTCTCTCCCTCCATCTCTTCACTCCCTCCACCTTGTCACTCCCTCCACTTCCTCCATCCTGTCCCCCTCCATCTCCACCTCTCTTTCCTCCCTCCACTTCCATCCACCTCCTCCTCTTTCGCTCCATCTCCATGAACCTCTTCTCTCCCTCCACCCCTTCTCTCCTTCTACCTTTGTTTTTCCTCTGTCTTCTCTCTCCCTCCATCTGCACTTCCTCTCTCACTTCACCTCCTCTTCTCCTCTACCTCCTCTCTCTCTCTCTCTACTTTCACTTCCTCTCTCCCTCTACTTCTTCCCTCCCTTCATCCCCACCTCGTCGCTCCCTCCACCCCCTCTCTCCTTCTACATTTGTTTTTCCTCTGTCTTCTCTCTCCCTCCACCTGCACTT
>NC_135999.1:27675803-27713303 GCF_048128805.1 Centroberyx gerrardi
ATTCATGCATAATTGAGAGGTCCTGTAAATGAATAAAAACGAGGCAGAAAGGAGATGTAACAAGATGAGGAGGAGAGATCTGGTGCAGGCAGAGGGAAGGGTGTTAGGGGAAGGAGAGGAAGGTAGAGAAGAGGGGAAGGTGAGGTGTTTCGGTTCGGTTTGTTTGTCCAGGTGAGAACAATGCCATCTGAATTCTGGTGGCACCAAATAACGACACCCGAAAATACGAGTCTCAGTCCTCTAACAAGAGAACTGCGGTGCGGTTCATAGGAGTGAGAATGTAATTTGAACCAACTGCAGGAAATTACCCCATAACGCAAAGGGATCATGGGTATAAGGAGACGGATGTTGACATCTGATAGCCAGCAGTTCCTCATGCTTGGAAAGCTTAGCAGAACAAAATGAAGTAAAGGTAAACTGCAGCCTGGATTGAAGCTGATATTCAGGTATTTCTTCATGTGTTCTTAACTGGTATGAACACCAGTCAAGTCCATCTTGCTTAGCTAAAGTTATTGGAAACTGGAATCAGATTTGTTTTGATCCCCCCACTGCCAGAATCTCTAACCTGGCAGGATGACAGGTTACCAAAACTCCAATAAAGTCCATTAAACGAGCTACTTGTGAGTCATGACAAGCCCTGGTTCGCTTGTAACTGGGCCATGTGAACTCAAATGAACCAAATGCAAAAAAAGCAACAAAGTCAACTTTTCCATTATGGTTTGGATCAACGAAAACCAACTGTAGGTGTGATCTCACTCTAAGCAGAGCAGGTTGAGACAGAATAAAGAATGAAAAATGAAATTTCTGGATGAGTGTCTGGCAGGTTTCGATAATTTAAAATGAACAGCTGGGTGACAAGCAGGAAATCACTGTATACTCAGGTAGGGAAGGATACACACACACACACACACACATAGACACACATAAAGGCAGGCCCTAAATACATACACATACACACAACACATATACACACTTACGCACAACACGCACACACACACACACACACCGTGAAAGATTAGCTTTGTACACACTATGCTACAATCCTCTTTGAGGGACTTAAATTTTCTCATTACACGTATACATCCGGATTTCTTTCCAGACGGCGCAGATGAGAGGATGATGGAGGGAGAGAGAGAGAGAGAGAGAGAGAGAGAGAGAGAGAGAGAGGGAAAGAGGGAGAGAGGGTGGGAGAGTCAAGGAGGAAAAAGCCCTACATACATTGAAGAGGAATGAAGTAAATGTGTCTGTGTGTGTGCACTTGTATGTGCGTTATTGTGCCTAGGAATGTATGTGTGTGTGTGTGTGTGTGTATGTGTGTGCGTGTGTGTGTGTGTGTGTGTGTGTGTATACTGTACGTGTGTCACCCCATACCCCTGGTATACAAAGGAGATGGGAAGGTAATCAGGCATATAGCAGGTGCAGCACAAGGGGAATAATAATGTGCTCACACACGCACATATACACACACACACACACACACACACACACACACACACACACACACACATACACACACACACATACACTCCTAGGCACAATGACAGTGCATCACATATGTGCACACACACCCAAATGCCTGCACATACACGCAGACACATCTACATGCTCAAACACAATAAGATAGAGACTGATATGAATAGTCAATCTCACACACACAGGCACACGCTCACACACACACACACACACACACTTCATTCACTCTATACCATGTGCAGATAAGAATGCAGTCTGACTCATTGGATCACAATGCAGGAAAAGCTGATTTGGGAACGTTCAGACCTGCCAGTTTATGCATCCAGGCGCAATTGTATAATAAAAGTCTCTAAATCTCTCCGTCCGTGTCGCTTTCTGCTTCTATTTAACTGACGGAGAATTCATGAGTCTAAAGAAGTTTTCATTTAAGGGGAAACAAAGCCTGCTACTTCTGTTTTGGAAGCTCAGTGTCGTTTTCATGAGGTGCTTGGTGCATTTTTGCCCTAATTCCCCCCTAAGAATGAATAAATTATCCATCTATGGTATCTATAGAGTCTATGTACAGGTGGGTGGACAGTAATGGAAATATCTCGTGAAAAAGTAATTTGAAGCAACTAAATCACAATTACGAAGGCTGCTGCACAGGCATGCAAGTCATATTAAGTTGAATGCCAATTAGCAGTAGGTGTCTGCTTTAAAAAGGTCAGACACTTTTATAGATGAGTCTTCAAAACAATATGAGGCAACTAACCGAGTTCCAAGGAGGCCAAACAGTTATTGCATAAATTGCAGGCGCTTCAGTCACAAAAACTGTGAAATGATTTAATGTGGCGAGAGCAAAAGTCATGGGAAATCATGACAGCATAAACACAGAGAAATAAAGGTGCGAACTGGAAAAAAACATTTCTGGTTCCACAAAGAACTTTTCAAGAACCTTTTAATATATTAAAAGGTTCTTGAAAAGTTCTTTGTGGAACCAGAAATGTTTTTTTTATGGCATCACTCCGAAGAATGCATTTTCAGTTCCAGTTCGCACCTTTATTTCTCTGTGTTTATGCTGTCATGATTTCCCATGACTTTTGCTAAGAAGTAAGAAGTTCCACAAAGAACTTTTCAAGAACCTTTTAATATATTATAAGGTTCTTGAAAAGTTCTTTGTGGAACTTCTTACTTCTTAGTTACTGGATGCTGGGTGATGGCATAAATGTGGAAAATAATCAAACTCCTCCATAGTAGATATTGTGCAATTGAGGCTTTACAAGGGCAGACAAACAAAAACACAATGCAGGTGTCTAAGCAAAGGAGTGGTCTTGGTCTGAAAGGTTCTTTGTGGAACCAGAATGGTTGTTCTATGTCATCCGAAGAACTATTTTCAGTTCCAATTGTACATCATGAGCTTCACACAGTGTGTATTTATGGCAGGGCGGCTATTCAGAAACCAAATCAGGATGCATAACCCGGTGTAAGGAGCTCAAAACCTGGAGACTTTTTTCTGCATCTGAACAGGTATAAACATCATCATCAACCCTAAAGCTCTGGAGCACAGAGTGTGAAGTAGATTTCCACCTCCTTAAACCGTCAAAAACTGTTTTTCCCACTTGAAAGAAAATGGTCCAATATCCCACTACTACAGTTCAGTTCACTTGTATGACAGCAATCCAAAGAAGACCGAAGCAATCTACTGGCAAAAACAGCGGTCAGTGTTTTTGGGGATTGGCCACTTCACACCCGATCATGCCAGCAATTCACTTCTTGAACAAACTGTTCTTCCTCTTACCGCTGGCTCTGCTGGCATGCATGAACCTGCCTCAATGGTTTCTCTTCTCTCTTCGCATCCACATACGCACTATTACACACACACACACACACACACAATATTCATCACACACACACAACGTCCGGTCCTTATGACTCATGCAGGGTCCTCTGATGTTGGACGGGCAGGATGTTGATTGCAAGGTCTGTGCGTGTGTGTGTGTGTGTGTGCGTGTGTGTGAATATGTATGTGTGTGTGCGTGAATATTTGTGCGTCATGTTGTGCGTAGCAGTTCAAAGACCCTTTGAACCAGGTGCCAGAGAGGTGCTGTGTGCTGCTATGACAACGGTGACGCCGACACCAGACGTGGGTTTCCATTACAGAACCAGGCTTCTCTTCTGAACCTGCGAAGAGGTGAACAAGGCTCCAAAAAAAAAAAAACTCTTTAACTGCCTCTATGCACTGCCTCGTAGCACCTAGCCTATGTCCTGTTGGACCAGAACTTAGCTTTATGGCACTTACTCTCGTTCTCTCCTGACTAGATCCTTGCTTGTGTTGTATTAAAATCTCATGTGTACGTCACTTTGGATAAAAGCGTCTGCCAAATGGGAAATTGTAAATTGTAAATTGGCTTCGCTTTCACACCAAACATTAACATGCGTCTCAGATCTGGATTGTGTTTGGTAATGATTCAGCTGGAGTTTACACTTGACATTAAAATGTGTCTCCAGAATACGGATTTCTCTTCCCCTCGCCAAAACTTAAATTGCATGTTCCTTCCTCTTGTAATAATTTTTACGTCCTTTAAACTTGACAGTAAACACCACGCCTCGCCTGTTCCCCATCCACAATTATCCTGACAATCCATTATTGAAAAGTATGTTACATTTCGAGGTGGTTTGTTTTGACTGTGCCTCCTGGATGGATCCTGTGCACAAAAGTTTATTTTCCATTTCCATAGTTGCTATAGACTGAAGATTGCAAAAAAGAAGAAGGTTGCTAAATGGATTTTCAATGGATCTTAGGTGCATTTGCAGCTGTTTTTGAAAAGTTTTTTGCTCTTTCCAAATGGACTCCAGTCACTCAGGATGCATGTTAATGCCTGGGGTAAAAGGGTTTTTACGTCATAGGATTTGCAGCTTGATGACTAACTGCTTCCCCTGCTGTTGAATGTTTAGTGTAGTAGGGGTTTCAATGAAGGGATTATCCGAGGAAGATTTCTGACTGATGCCCATGTATTTTTGGAATTATACAATGGCTTTTTGTCAAAGCCTTACTCAACATATAAATGAATGTGACTTTCTAGATGCACTGCAAAAAATGCACTGCAAAAAACTTCCACCTTAACAAGTCCTTTGGTCTCATATTCAGCCTTCAAATCTTATTATTTCTTAAAACAAGAGAAAAATTCTGCCAATGAGGTGAGATAACTCCACTTGTTTCCAATGCAGCTTCACTTGATTCAGGAATTTTCTAGAAATAAGTGTCAGTATGTTGAAACCAGGCAGAATAAGGCAGATCACTGCACTGCTATCAAGAAAATGACACTTGATTCCACAAAATACTTGAAACAAGTTGATTTGCATTGGAAACAAGTGAAATTATCTCCACTGGCAGATTTTTTTCACTTATCTTAAGAAAATTACAATTGTGTTTCCCATCCTGTCTGGGATTTTATCTACCCTACCATTGAATTGATGGGGTACACTCTTCGCAAAAGGGCTGTATCCATGTATCTAGTTTGGGATGATACTCATTTGCATTACTTTTCAACACATCATGCATTACACTTAAAGTGAATTCCCTATGTTCCAAAAGCTGACAGGAGAACACAGTAATAAAGAAGCCACACATCTAACTTCCCTTTAAGATACTGGGAGACAACCTGCGGACTAAACTGAAGCACCACAACTTTGATTTACATTTTTGGCATTTAGATGATGCTCTTACCCACAGCCACATACAATGAGTAAGCAGGTAAGGGTTCAGGGTTCAGTGTCTTGCTCAAGGATACTTATTTTTTACCATAGTATTTCTTTTATATAACTTTAATATTCAGTAATAACTCCCTCTATAGATCTCTTTATTCTCTTTTTTATGGACAATTACAGTTTCTTGTCATCTACCAGTTGCACTGTAATACTGCCATAACAGCCTCGAGCCTCGGAAATCAATTTCCCCTACGGCCTGCATCTGAAAAGGTCAGTAAAATATTAATCAAAAAGTTACACGTTGTGTCTGTGTAAGTGTTTCAAACTCATCTATTTTTCACAGAAGTTTTGTTTCTTGTCTCTGCTTGATTAAACACGTCAACTAGACTCTTTACAGATGTGTCTTGCATCTCTTCACACAGCGAGGATCCTCAAAAGACTGGCGAGACTCTCAGCACCTGTCAAACCGCTGTCTAAACATGCAGATATATTGACACTGACACATCCTTTTTAAGAGTGGACCTCTCCAAAAAATAGGACATGAAGTGGAATAGAAAGGTAAAGAAATCATTTGAGAGTGAGGAGTTACCTCCGTACACGGCTGCAGTCAGAACCACTTTAGTCCAACTCAAGATCCATCAAGTCCAAGAAAACACTAAAGGACTAAAAGACTGAGTAGAGTCCAAGTCAATACAAAGACTAGAGGAGATAAAATCATTTTCAAATGCACGGCCTTTAATTGCCAGGTTACACTAAATAATCTGAAATTCTATTCCATTCAAGTTCTTTAAATTTGCAAGAGGCAATTTCGTGCATTTGTGGTCCCAAAGGACAGCGAGAGATAACTGTTTGAATTTTGAGGACTTCATTATCCAGAAATAATCTGATGTGATGTGAGTAAACTGTGAACTCCTTGAACCTAAATGTCTTCTTCTCAGTGTCTGGTGGGGTTGGAGGTGGTGAAGAGGTTCAGCCATCGTTGGTGAATCCAGATTTCTCCAGACGAAGCGCTCGATCGCTGCTGTTCAGGACCAAGTTTTGTATTTTGCTCTTAAGCTTTGATTTGTCACTTCCGGCGTGAGGAGAAGATTTTGTATCAGTGAACATACTGACACCAGAATTATAATGATAATTATAGGTGGCCCCACCACACGATTTAGGCTCATAAGATGGGTATTTTTGTATTTTTACATACAAATTGTGCCTAGTACAGTAGAAAGACGATACTATAAGGGGTACATGAAGCAAGTTAGGGGGTGGAACAGATAGATGGGGTTCCTAGACATTCTCCATTGCAAAATCCCTTACTTTTAATGAGAAAAAGTAGTCTTGCTGACTGCATTTGTGGATTTTGGTTGGTGTTCAATATCATGTATTCTAAAAGAGGCTGGGTAAGGGAATAGCCCTATAACTGATGATTATTCTTCACAACACAAGTATCATACCACATTACGTGGCAGTGGATCTACAAATATCTAGTATGTGTATTTACACGCACTGGGACTCATTCGCAGTATTTTTTCCCATACTTTTTGTACGATTCCAGAGCTTGTCAAGGCTGAGAAATCATCTGATTCATTTCCCCTGCTTTTCCAGACTTTCTCGATGTGTGTAGGAAGGAACCGAGGGATTCACTGGTCCACCAACTCTGGAGTGTATGCACTGGCTGTAAATTGCACTTGAGAGCCGTTCTTTGTAAAATATGAGACTGGTAGGGTATGAGACGTGTGTCTGGGCTGCAGGGATCTAAGGGGAGCCATATTGAGCTAATAAGGCATAGTATGGTGATTTAAGAGAAGACTCCTGTGCCTCCCAGGCTAATTATCCAGGTCTCAGTGTGTCTAAACCTTTCATTTCCCTCTCCCTCGACCGCTCTCCCTCCATCTCTTGCTTCCGGCCATATTCCCTCATTACTAAAATAATTTTCTCTTTCGCTGTTTCTCTGCATCTGAATCACTGCCCCCCTCTCTCTCTCTCTCTCTCTCTTTCTTCTTCTCTCCTTCATTGCTTATGCTCTGTCTTTTCCTCTCTCTCTGTAGTTTTCTCCTCCTCTGATCCCTCTCTCCTTTACCTTCTCTATAAGTTTATTAAGCTTATTATGCTGCTTGTAAGAGACTTGTAGGATTTTCATTAGGTCCTCGTTGAACTGCACATGTCTGAAATGCCTTTATAGGCCAGCTGTTGGCCTGTAAGTTACTGCTCCTGCTGCTATTCTTTTGCATTTGAAGATTGCTGTCATCCATTTCACATTTCTCTACAATTCAAATTGATTATAGAAGCGTTTCGCTAGTTACTGGAAGATTTATTTCAAGTCTCCTGGTCTCCTGATGAGGTAAGTTGTGTCATTTTACAACGTTTGATTGGTTGATTTAGGTTTTTCATGCTGTTTGTCAGACTTTGTTATTATTGGTGATTTGATTTGATGGTTATATGTCACTGGACTCAGCATAATGATTTAGGTTAGGTGCTAAATCCTCAATTCTCATTCAATCTCAAATGAATGATAAAGAATGATCCCATTATTTACTGCTATTTCTTTAATTGCTGCATGGACATATAGTGATTTGATTTGATTTAATTATATTATTTTCCAAGATACTCACAGCTGAAATGCATCTAACCAGTATTAAAGCTAGTTTTCACTTCTCTTTCTGTCCCTTTCACAGTTTTTCTATCCTCTCCCCCCTCAGATTCTCTCTCTCCATTTCCTCTTTTTCCCTCTCAGAATCTCTCTCCATCAATCCATCTTCCTCCCCCCCCCCCCCCTCTCTACCGCTCTCTCCCTCTATCTTCCATTTATCCGTGTCCCCAGAATCCTCGGCTCTCTCCTTCCCCTCTGTTTTTCTTCTTTCGTCCGTTCCCTGCGGTCCCCATTACAGAGAAGGAGAACAGAGGATGTTTCTCTTCCTAAGGGCAACAGTGATCATGTGCTGTTAACCTTGGAGGCAAGAACAAAGGTACACACACTCACACACACACACACACACACACACACACACACGCACACACACACACAATAACTACTCACACTCAAAAGTCCTGCACATATTATCTTATACAGTGCGCCTATACACAAGCTTGTAGACTTTACACATAATCATTCACACACACACACACACACACACACACACACACCTCTTTCCACTGGCTAGCTGGGTATTGATGATCGCTGCAACGGGTCAGTGGATCCCATTATAACACATCCCATCAGCACCTGGATAGGATAGTCAACACCTGGACACAGACTAATGCACAGAGGGAAAGCACACATGCACACACACACACACACACACACACACACGGATCCACACACGCACGCATGCACACACACTTGCACTAGGGGCTCTACTAGTATCGAACGTGATGATAAGGGTCCAAACTGGACAAGACAGAAGGCTTGTTAATGTCAGGGCATTGAGCCAGTGTGTGTGTGTGTGTGTGTGTGTGTGTAGGTGTGTGTGTGTGAGTGAGAGAGAGAGAGAGAGAAAGAGAGAGTAAGTGCAGACACGCATGTGTTTTTTGTCTGTGTCTGTGTGTAAAGTATCTTTAAATGTCTGTGTGTGTGTGACTATTCGTGTGTGTGTGTGTGTGTGTGTGTGTGTGCGTGTGTGTGTGTGTGTGTGAGCGTAATGAAGATAGGGAGCTTCATTAATACTGGTCGTTAACAAGGCCTAAGGGCTGAGCCAGCTAGTACACACTATAGGACTAAATGAGATACCAAATGGAAACTCTCTCTCTTTCTCTCTTTTGCAATGTCTCTCTCCCTCTCACTCTCATTCTGTCCATTTATCTTTGTCTCTCCCCACACACTTTTCCCTCTCTTAAGCTCTCCTTTCTCTGAGTCATTCGTTTGAGATGAAAGAGTGGAGAGGAGAGGAAGAGGAGAGGAGGAGGGGAGAACAGAGGATGGGAAAGGAGATAGGAGAAGAGAGGAGAGAAAAGGAGAAGAGAGGAGGGAAGATGAGAAGATAAGAGATGAGTCAAGAGAAGAGGAGGATAGGGGAGAGGAGACAAGGGAAGAGAGACGAGGCAAGAGGAGGGGAGGGGAAAGGAGGTAAGAGCATAGGAGACAAGGGAAGAGGATGATGGAAAAGGAGGATGAACAGGAGAACATGAGAGAGAAAAGTAGATGAGAAGAGGAGAGGACGGAAAAGGAGAAAAGAAAGAAGAGCAGAAGAGAGGAAAGGAAGTGAGGAGAGGAAACAAGGGAAGAGGAGGGGAGAGAAGAGAGGAGGAAAGAGGGCAGGGTGGGAGGGGAGAGGGAGAAACAGATGAGAGAACAGCAAAGCAGAGAAGAACTTAGAAGATAAAAACAGAACAGAGTGAAGCAGAGAGAAGAGAGAAGAAATGAAATCAAAACAAAAACTAGAACAGAGACAGAGAGACGCTCAAAAATGTAATGGAAGAGTGTGTGACAGGGAATAGCAAAGAGCCTGGAGATGGGGTGTGTGTGTGTGTGTGTGTGTGTGTGTGTGTGTGTGTGTGTGTGGGTGGGGGGATGGGGCGGGGCGGTTTGGGTGATGATGACAGGAAAGAGAGGAGCTGGGCAAAGTGAGAGAGCACATTGGTTTTTTTTACAATGCACACCGTCAGAGTCCCATTTTTCCTTTCCTTTAATATTGCAGATATATTGATATTTTATAACTCCTTTCATACTTTTTTTCTTACTTTTTTTTTTGTATAATCTCACTCACTGCTGCTGCTGCTGCTGCTGTCTTGCACACACTCTTAATGCAGCTTCATACTTTTCTATTTAACAAGTTCTAGTGTTCAATCCATCGCTTGTGTATGTTTATTATGACCCTACTTTGCCATCTTCTTATGTTCTATTTTTCTTTATTAAATATTCATTTGCGATTGGCCAGTGGCCTCATTTGGAGGCCTGTCATATCAGCTGTTTCACATCTAATCATATCATTCCACTCAATTAGTCCAGTTGATTTAGCTGATTTTTAAACAAATTAACTAACAACTATCAACTATCTAATAAAAGCAAAAATGACTAAAGTTTAGTTGAAAAAAACATGGAAGATTTTTCCAATATAACTTTTAATTTATTCTGAGACCAAATTTTTCACTGCTTTAGAGGCTGAATGACAATCTGATTTGTTCACATTGCTCTGTTACAGTTCTGCTACCCACGGATGCTAGCTATTGATGTTGCTATGGTTACAGTTTTGCTGAACTATTTTTTTGGCAGAAGCATGTAATTAGCTTGTAATAAAATAATTTTAAATCAATATTTTGTGTCAAATGATTAATTAATAGACTAAAGCAGGGCAATGTATAAGGAGCATTAGTCATTATTGTGAAATCAGCCTCTTCCACTTCCATTCCCCCTGTTGGGGCTTATTTCACAGTAATGACTGGCTCTCTGTACAGTATCTGCTGCTGTATCCCAATACTTGCTGCTGCAGCGACCCAGTTTCCCATCATTAAAGTTTCATCTTAACTTTTCTCTCTTTTTGGAATAACAACAGAGAACTGAGGGATGGGTCTGGTCTGCGGAGGGGAGAGGAGAGGAGAGGCAGGAAGGAGGGAACAGAGGAAGGGGAGATGAGGGCATGAGATGACAGGACGGGGGGAAGATTTTAGGCCCCATGAGGGCGAACAGAGAGGGGGGAATGGGGGATAAACAGAGCAGGATGATAGAGGAGAGCCTGGCCTTTGGGGAGTAGTGTAATCTGAAAGCAAGAGACCAGCCTCAGCAACGGCCAGCTGATGAAATCTGACAGAAAGAAGGAGGAAAACGGAGGGAGAGCGAGAAAGATGGAGGAAGACCATTAAAAGTCAGTGATGGATCATTAAAAAGGCATGTTTTGGTGCTTTGCTTTTCCTCTTTCTAATGCGGATTTGTGTAGGTATGTGTGAGCTTTCTGAGGAAAAGAGGGTTTCTTTGTACATTTCTTCATCTTTCTCACTCTTTTTTCTCTCCTCATGCCTACATACTCTCTCTCTTTCTGTTCCTCTCTCTCTCTCTCTGTCTATCTCCCTCTTCTACCTGCAGGAGCATGGTGAGGGTTATGGGTGTTTTTAGACCCTGTGGCAATGCTGAAAGGTGATTTCTGCACATCTAAAGCTTAGTTCAACTACAAGACTGTTCGAATCATGTCTTACGGGGCAGTTCAGACTAAACGGCTGGTTCTGAGTAAATCCTTGTTCTGCCATGGGAAAGTTGTACACACTAGGTGATGGACAAGGGGTCACACACTGCCTGATTCTCCCAGTGCCGCAAAATTTGCAAACCCCGCGAAAACACTCAGATAGACCAGACAAGAACACAGAGAGGTGAAACAAACATGGAGGAGACCGCCGCCTGCCAACAACGGCTTTTTCCAGGATCACACTCAGATTTTCCAAATGGTCCAGTCAGACTTGTAATCGCTGTAATGAATGTGTGACCTGACCTTTAGGGTGCAGTACATGGACGGCTCTCTCAGATATGGCGTTGTCACATCTATGAATGTTTGCCGGCTGCAGAATGCAGTGCATACGGTGGGAAAAGAGAATCTATTTGTATTTAAATGTCATTTATAATTGTGTATGCTGCTGGCACTATAGATTTTTGTATATTCAGTGGTGTTATTATTGCTTGTATGTGTGTGTGTGTGTGTGTGTGTGTGTGTGTGTGTGTGTGTGTGTGAGTGAGTGAAGGTCAGTATGGGAGTGTGTGAGCTTTAAAGGTGTTTTAGTTACTTTAGTTACTTTTTCTCGCCTGTTTTGTTGTGAGATGTTTCATTAAATAAAAATAAGAAAAGCCTCCCCAACTCTCCATCAGTGGCCATAACATGCTATGTCGGAAAAGGAGCCCGTCCAGTTCCACAAGATAATCTCTCACACACACATACATACACACACACACACAGTATGTATTTACCCACCTACACAAACACTAATTATATCAATCATAGAGACATGTACACACACATAAGAACACAAAAACAAGCACATAAACTCAAAAATTCACCCCACACTCACAAAGAAAGACATATATATACACACACACACACGTAAGAATGCACAAACAAGCACAAACACACACACATTCATTCACTCAGTCACACACACACACACACACACACAATCCATCCACTCACACACAAATGATCTCACTCACATGGAAAGACAGACATACAAGCACACACACACACACACACCAGTAATCCAGTGTTTGTTATGTTGTAGCTGATAGGCTGCGCTTGGTGAGCCCAGAGACTCACAGACAGTCCATATTTTATCTGGATGGCTGATCTTCCTCCCCAATTTACTATCTCTCTCTCTCTCTCTCTCTCTGAGAGAGAGAGAGAGAGAGAGAGACACAGAGAGGAGTTTCTCTTTAGAAACTAACGTTATATTATTTTGCGCTACGGACGCTTCATATCCAGGTCGATTCACACACCTGTGAGTGAAGCATATAAACGAGAAACTTTGCGCTTACCTGATAATGTCAGCACAACGATTATAACAACAAGCACCGGGTAGATGTCAACAATGACGCAAGTAGGGCTGAAACGATTCCTCGAGAAACTCGAGTAACTCGATTACTAAAAATCATCGATGCAAATTCTTTGCATCAAAGCTTCGTGTAATCCATATAACTATATACACACTCAGTGTTTCGCACGGATGATTATTACTGTTGCACAACGCGCTGGAGAAAGAGAGAGAAAATAGCGAGGGGCGAAGAGAAGAGACAGGCCAGAGAAAACGACAGAAAGTGTCCAAAGTTTCGGATCCAGTGTTGCCAACTTGGCGACTTTGTCGCTAGTCTTAGCGACTTTTCAGACCCCCCTGGCGACTTTATTTCTCAAAAGCGACTAGCGACAAATCTGCCGACTTTTTCTGACCCTGGGAAGCAATGTTAATGTGTTGAATCCCAAAGCATTTGGCAATAAATTGGTTCGGCTGATGCCGGTTTTCTCTACTTGCTTGTCTAATCCAGAGAGGTCTGACGGTCACAGCGCTTCCCACACACAGCGTAGCTCCCTCCCTCCGCTGAGAGCAGGGACTGTAGGATAGGGTCCACTTGTAATTGCTACCGGCGTACGCCGAAACTGGCCGGGTGGGCGGAGTCAGCACTTAATATTAAAACGGGATGAGATGAAGGCTAGTAAAGAATGCACGTTAATTATGGCTATATGTAATGGCTAGTTAAGAACGTAAATCAATATGGTGGCTAGTTATGATGTCCCTAAGTTAGCTAAGTTTTGCTCAAGAAAATAACCACAGAAAATAAAATGCTGCAGTCAATTTGTGAAAGCCTGAGCTTCATTCATGTTATTATTATGATAGTCACACACACATACACACACACACACACACACGCACACACACACACCTACTCCCCTCACAGTGATGCATAAAATACCCCAGAAAGCAAAATATCAGGTGGTGTAAGTAGCAATTGGAGCCTAAAATGCACCAGTCCAATACAGCAGGTATATTCAGTTTAGTTTGATTGCAGTGAGTAGGGTCAGCAGGTGTAGGGCAACCCTTCACCATAGTAAATAAATGTACATTAGCCAGTCTTATGAACTTGTATGATATTTAGGCCTAGTAATAAATATCAATAATAATAATTATTTCACCTCGTTTTCAGTAAATCACAGTGTCGTATGGACAGCTTCGTGCGGACAGCTTTTCTCTTTTGTATATTTACTATTGCTCTTTAATAAAGCAAAAGTATTTCTTATCCGATTACTCGATTAATCGATGGAATAATCGGTAGAATACTCGATTACTAAAATAATCGATAGCTGCAGCCCTAGACGCAAGCAATGCTGATCATGGATTCAGGATTATCATTCGCCGAAGGGAAAACAGTCCTGCAACTTCACATGAGTACCGCACAGTAACGTTACAGCAAACGCAATCATTTGATAGGAATACGCAAGGAAACATATTTGTGAAATAAACAACATTTGTTAGATCCATCTTGATACAAAGATAGCAGGTATTCCACATGCATCGATTGTTTTCTTCTTCCTGGAGGCGGGCCTTACTGTGCGCGAGGGCCGCCGTGACGCGCGAAAGCTGTCAATCTCAAAGACAACTGACAGATTCCCTCACAGAGATATTAATGTTACATATTATTTTGATAGGATTCCCTTAAAGAAGCGTCATAAATGTAAGTTCTTTTATCACTGAAAGTGTCATTACATTTAAGTAAATTAACACTGTTTGATAATATAACATATATATATATATATAAATAATATATAATAGTGTGGTGATGCAAGTTAATTCTGGAAGAAAGGACAGTTAAGAATGAATAATTGGAAGAATGAATGACAGCTAGCTAGCCGCTAGCTAACACCCAGTGGATGTAAACGATGTATACTTTTATTATGTTCAATAAAAGTGTATTTTCCTAAATCTTGAGACACCTCATATGTAAGCTAGACAGAGATTTCCCCTGCTCATTACTGTGCACAAATGTACTGTACTGTATGTACTTAGGCCTCAAGAGCCCTTCTGATGCCGGCAGACACATAGAAACCTCCCGGCAGGGCGCGCTTTACTCCGCTGCTACAACTCCATCCTAGGGGAAACACTGATCCCCCCCACCCTCTGTCCACATATCTCTTTATCTCACTTGTTTTCTCATCCTCTTATTCTTCCCCAGCAAGCATTTGTCAGACGGCGACGTGCGGGAGGCACCCAAGTTCAACGTCAACCCAAACAAGCACAACATTTAGCACAATATGATATTATGGCATGGTAAAAAATTCATCTTAAATCAGCTTTGTAAAATCTACTGAATTAATCACAAAGATATTTAAGTCCTCATTTCACAAAACAATGCAGGTAGGAGTTATGGACGACGTTGTCTTAAAGCTCTATGTAATAGCTTGGCATGTCAGCGGCTACTCTGGTCAGAATTCACAACTGCACTCTGTCGCTTTTACTGCCGTCGCACTTTAATGACGTCAGACAACAAACCAGCATGTGCTTATAGAGCTCAACAGTGACCGCCCACTTTTGAACGGCTCCGCCCACTTTTGAACGGCTCCGGTTCCAGGAACTGGAACTGGAGTTCCAGCCTGGAACCAAGCCAACCAACTACGAGATGAATCGTGACCCTAAAACATTTGATTCGGAGAAAAAAAAATTGGAAAACAGAAAAAAGGTTGTTTTTTTTTCCATTTTCCAATTATTATTTTTTTTGCTCCAAATCAAATGTTTTAGGGTCACGATTCATCTCGTAGTTGGCTGGCTTGGTTCCAGGCTTAAAAATCTTTATATAAGGATTTTCTGAAACGTCAATGGAGGAATGAATGGGAAATTCACTTCCTGGAACCGGAGCCGTTCAAAAGTGGGCGGTCACTGTTGAGCTCTATTGAGCAGTAAACTCTCCTGACACTGTAGGCTGCTTGGGATCAAACTGTTTGTACACATAAACACTCACAACACTGTAAGATGCTTGGGATAAAACGCTGTGTCCGCCGTTCTAGAATACTACTCACAAAAGCGAACGGGCTAATAGCTACAATGCTAACGCGGCTACGGTAGTTAGCATTAGCGTTGATGAGGTTTTATCTCTCGGACTCAAATCTGAGAATATTTTTATTGTTAGATATGATTTTGTCCAGAATGCCTTGACTATCTGTATTGTAGGAAGATAGATAACAGTGAAACTATGATCAAAACTTCTTCTTCTACATTCTCTAATTGTGTTAGCTTCTTGTAAATGAAATAATGGTGAAGTTTAACAATCCATCAATTTGCTGGGGACCCCCTGGAACCCCCTCAAGGACCCCTGGTGGTCCCCGGACCCCACGTTGAGAACCACTGCAGTACAGCACCACTCAGAATCTGCTGTTTCAGAGCGTCTTGTGTCGGTTTCACTGGAGCTTGGAAAGACAAACGCCAACACTAATAGCAATTAAAAGTGAATGTTTTACCACAAACACGTCATCACACAGAGCTTTAACTGTCACTCTGGTGCTGTATTTACACAGGTTTTCAACATTGGTGCAGGACGTCGCATCAACATCTATAACGTTAAAATGTTGCATATCTTTTCATCGCATTCTCCCCTTTTTTGCCTTTCTTCCTCTGCTTGGAGTCTTCTGCCTTTTAGGTTTAGAGGGCGCTGCGTCAGGCGTACAGTCGCTCTGAGTTCGGATCAGACCCGAACCACGTCACCATGACAGTCGATTCCTAGCTGTAGCACCCGTGCCGTTCGCAGACGGGACGCACTGTGAGATTCACTTCAGCTGAGAGGGAAACAAACCACAAAGCCTCGTCACTGTGCACCCAATTATCTGGAGCATGGAAATACTGTAGTTCCCGAGGCGAGAGCGGCATCGAGCACAAAGACTTGTGCTGACATTTTAAGTAGTGCAACATTATGCAAGCAACACTCGGTAGAAATAAATTGAATGGACTAGACAGTAACAGTAGTGCGGTTACAGTCAGCTCCACGTTTACACATCATGCTGCTGTAAATTGACATATCTGCTTCTTTCCCATATCCTTCTCATTGTTACATACTGATACTTTTTATAATGATTTCATCATTTCATACTGCATACATATTGATTTTTTCTCTGATTTTTTCTCAATCAAACTTTTATAATGTTTACACAGTTATATTTACATATCTAGCACATTTTTCATATTTAGAAAGCCATATTTAAGCAAACAATCAACACTGTAACAACTGTTAAAAGTAAATCCATACATGTAAGCAAATCCATACATGTAAGTAATTCACTCTCTTTTGAAATTGTACTTTGGATTTTTTTTTTAAGTATATATTTTATGTCTATATTCTATTTTTTCTTTGCTCTGTCCGATTACTGGTCAAGTCGGGTGATGGTTCCTGGCAAAAACTTGCAGTTGCAGTACCAATTGTATTTTATTGTTGATCAAAAAGGAGAAACAGACAATATAGGCTTTAAGTTCTGGAGCTCGATCAGATCCTGAAGGCCTCAGGCAGCAGTCAACCCAGAACCAGACTCAGTCAAAGAAGACAGAGAGACAGAAAGCAGGTCATGGTTTAATAAACCAAGCACACATGTGTAGGTCTACAAAGTGAGAGGCAATTTGCAGTGTTCCTGCCTACAATATACAGTATATAGTGTTTCTGACTAACGCTGACTACCTAAGCAGGTCAGTAGAGCGTTCTAAGTTTGTACCATTTGTTATTCACTAAATCAGGACACAGATATGAATAGGAGAAGCTGATTGACTCATCTGCTGACATGAGAGAATAGTAAGATGTTCATGTTCTCTAGCAAAGACAATTCATGACAAATCAGTACAGCGTGTGCCTCCAGTGCTGGGAAAAGTAAAAATAGCTGCCAATAGTGAAAGACTGAGTCCTGACTAAGGCTTTGGGAGAGAAGCAATTGAGTACAAAACATGGTTAATTTTTAATCCGTTCAGAAGCAGGCATCACAGCTAAGCAATAAAAGCTCCCAAGTACAAAGGATGCATCCCATCTTCTAGTGAAGCATGTGCTTCCTATGAGATGATACTAAAATACATAGCCTCACCACAAAATATCACATCCCCAGTCTAACAACCTAGACATCCTTGGCCTAGAGACATATGATTGTTAAAAAGAAATGTACAGAAGACAGAAAGTGAGACCGGAAAGCTAGTTAGAACGAGTTTAGAAGGTTACATAAATGCAGAGACGATGACCTCATTCCTTCAACATGGAAACACTAGTATGTGATTGGCTGTTGACGGGCGATGTCACCCAAAAATTCTGCTGGCTAGTGGTGTGAACGCACAGCAACACAAGGCTTCAGTGTGTGTTCAGTGTGTGTTCCTCATCTGCCAGCTGAGCCGCCAAAGAAGCCGAGACAGCTCCGTGAGTCACAAGTCATTCATTATCAAAAGTAGTCATAACATAACATTTGCCATTTGGTGATGATGTTTTCATCCGAAGCGCCTCACATACATCCCCAGGGTTTTTTTTTTTTTGAGGCCGGCTCCCAGGATGAAACGCTATGTTTATCATTTAGGTCATAGGCTGAAAATGTTGAAGACATTCCCCTACGACCTTTAGCCCCGTTCACATTTCACACTCACTTTTTATCCAAAAACACCTGACCGTCCCATGAATATATACATCGTTAGCATGGGTGGCATCAGTGGGAGGGAAACCCACAAACCCTGGCAGTGTTATTCATGAATTGAGTTGAGAATGCACGGTAAAATCCAGTTGGAATCGAGTTTGGAATTGGAATTGGAATGTCACCCAGCTGCAAGGAAGCGGATCTGGAAATTAATTGGAAACACAATTGAATTCCATTAAATTCCATGAAATTCCACTTCTAAGAGAGTTTGTCTCGACTCGCTAAACATTATAAATCAAACATTATGAATCAAATAAAAACAGTTAAACAAATCAAACACATTCAGTCATAATGTATGGATTACGATTATATGTTATGGATCAAATACCAGCTGAAAGGTTCCTTTAACATTTGATGATATTCAGTATTGATAATATATAACACTGTGTGTCATCTCAGATATGTGGTAAGAAAAAACCAAAAAACATGGAATTTCACAGAATATTCCAGTTCTGTTTCCTATAGGTTTTTTCAAATTCCAATTCTAATTCCTCGCTTGAATTGAAATTGATGAGTTCATTCATAACCCCGCTACACAAGACCACACACGACCCATTTATCAAACACAAGTCACAGACCGGAGATTTCGTTTACAATTACAGCTTTGTC
Source organism: Centroberyx gerrardi (assembly GCF_048128805.1). Taxonomy (NCBI): domain Eukaryota; kingdom Metazoa; phylum Chordata; class Actinopteri; order Beryciformes; family Berycidae; genus Centroberyx; species Centroberyx gerrardi. The sequence goes on from NC_135999.1 coordinate 27,694,667, forward strand.
TTTTCCCTCTGCCACCTGTTTCTGCTCGTGTTTCCTCTCCACCTAGCTCAACAGATGAGAGGCTGTTTAGATAGAAGATCTGCTCACCAGATGTTAAACTGGCAGGATAATTGTAGTCTGGAAAAGGGATTTTTTTTTTTTTTTAAAGCTGTGGACCTGTTGCCCTAATCAGATAAAATGCATTCCTTGTACTCCATTCGATGCATTGGGTAAATGTTGCTTATTATGGGTGAGCTTTGGGTAATATATTTAAATATGTAAATATCTATCTATACACACATACAACCACTACCGCTGTTTTCCTCCCTCTCTCTCTCTCTTGCTCTACCTTTCTCCCTTTGTCTCTCTCTTCTCTCTCTCTCTCTGTCTAACACACACACACACACATGCTAAACCCTCTGGCTCTTTTTAATGATGCTGATGAGGTGATAAGTGCGATTTGTCATTTTACAGATGCAACATATTAGCCTAAAGGGCTGCAAGACTGCCCACGCAAGTACTCTCACACACACACACACACACACACACACACACACACACACAGTCCCGTCGTGCCGAGGGGGATCTGGCCGGGTGTCTTGTCTGCCCGTGTACAAGCTCTCGCTCTCTGGGGCGGCCATGACAAGAAAAGCCTGCTGCTTGTTAGATGGATGGCAGTGACCCTGGAGGAGGAGGAGGAGGAGGAGGAGGAGGGAGACGCGGAGAGAGAGAGAAAGAACGAGGGACTCAGCTGGAGAGAGAGAGAAATGAGACGAGGGGAAAAGGGAAAAAAAAAAAGAGAAGAAATAAAGAGTATAGACAAGATAGATAAGGAGCTAGGTTCGCCAGTTTGATTCCAAGGACCAACTGGGAAATTTTGGGGCGGGGAATGTGAATGAATAACGCTCTCCCCTCCCTTCTTTCCTTTCCTCCTCTCCTTGTCCCTCTCTCCCTCCCTCTCTTCTCCCATCTCTCTCTGGAAATCAATTCATTTGAAGCAGGGTGTTGCTGAAATAGAGCGTGCCAATATCACTCCTTATGATATACATTTATAGTATACATTATAGTAAGTCATATCTGACTAATATGTTACATGCAGTGATGTGGCGGTAAATAAACAGGTGATTAGACCTCCAGTCGATGATCATCATAAGGCAGCGTCCACCGGTATATACAAACATCAATTATACTTTCAGAAAAGCATCAATTTTTGCTGATTTTTTTTTCTTTCACCTTAAATGACCCTATCCTAACCCTACCCTAACTTACAGTACATCAGTTTGATACTAATTACTGTGATGTGTACTATGAATTAAAGATTAAGTCAGCCTAAAAAGGTGGATAAACTCTATTTTGCAAATAAAAACTTGGGTAAACTGAGTTTAGGTGGGTTTACCCTCCACTATACCCCCGGTTTCATAAAAACAGGCTCTTAACAAGAAAACAAAACATAAATCTGTGCTGTTTTGAAAATCTAATTTTGCTTTTTATATATATATTGGTGGTGGTAGACCTTGATCATACACTGCAGTTCATTCTGTAGTTTACCACCTATATATTCACCACTAGATCAGTGGAGAAAATGGATGGAAGACCGAGAGAGAGAGAGAGAGAGAGAGAGAGAGAGAGAGAGAGAGAGAGAGAGAGAGAGAGAGAGAGAGAGCTGTTGGGGTGAATCATTATGCTGATGTGAATTAATGCCGGACTAGGTAAATGAATCACCAACCAGTCAGGGAGAGGAGGGAGGAGATGAGAAAAACAGGGAGAGAGGGCGAGAGGGAGAGGAGGAGAGAGGGAAGGAGGGGAACAAAAGGAGAGAGAGAGAAATGAGAGAGAAAGGTAGGAAGAGGAGCAAAAGGAGAGAGGGGATGAGAGAAAGAGGTGAGAGGAGAGAAAAATGACGCGAAAGAGGGAAAATAAGGACAGACAGGATGAGAGAAAGCGAGGTGAGAGGGGTGAGAGGATGTGCGGCAGATGACAAGAATGGAAAGAGTGAGAAGTGAAGGTGAGAAGAAAGTGAGAAGTGAGGGTGAGAATGACAGCCAGAAAGAGAGAGAGACAGAGAGGAGGGTGAGAGGTGACAGAGTTTCATTTCAAAATAGTAATAGGAAATGGGAAATTTCTATTAATCAAAATATATCAGGTATATCCTTACAAAATCAGTGCTGAAATGCACAAAAGTGATTTGCTGTCCTAAAGTAGAAATCTGTTAGTTTTTTTGTTTTGTTCTGTTTTTTGCACTGCACTTCCCAGAGATCACCTGTCAATCAAACAGTGTGGGCAGAGCTTGGATTTTTCTGTTGATGCAGTTTGAGTTTCTTTTCTTTTTCGGCCATGTTGGCTATCGCTGCTCATGCCAACTACCCAGTTCTTCTTCTTCTTTTTAGGATTTTACCTGGGAAACACCCACCTAACAGCAGGTGTTTAGAACAGCAAATGGAAAAGCTTTCACAGACTGAGTATAGATTCAATCACTATTGTGTTATATTAATCAGCAATAGAGAGTAACGTTCATTTATCTGAAAATATTATGGATTATGGTTTTGAGGTCCTCTTTCCAGTTCATTCTCCTTTCCTTCCTTCTTGATGTAAACTCCCATTGGCTGTTTGGATTGCTGTCTGATTACAGTTTTGGACCAATTCACCCTACATGGGCCCAACAAAAATGAAACTCTGAGGCTCTGACTGGCCTGCAGCCGTCCGGAGGCCAAAGTCTCCAATCTTCAGCATCCGTTCACACTAGCCTACAGGATAATCTGACCGACGACGGGCCTAGAGAGTAGCCAAACGGACATTTATTTACATGAAAATGTTGCAGATTATTACTATAAGGCCATTACTTGCAAAACAGCCACATTTTAGAAGACAATCCTCTGTACTTTGGGAAATATCGAGCAATGAAAAAAAGCAAAAAAACAAAACAAAAAGTAACATCTAACATGATTGTACAGCTTTTGGAAGCCTTCAGGAAAGGGAGGCGAGGACGGGGACAGGGGGGAAGAAAAGAACAGCGCTACCCGTCTCCTGCCATCTCCGAAATGCCATCGGACATCACAAATCTGACAAAGAAGTCAAAAAAGGAAAGAAAAAGCAACGAGACGTCCCCTCCCTGCACGCCGGGCCCCTATTGGTGAGACTGTGGCCCCGAGATAAGCCCGGAGCCCCGGACTGACCTCCGAAAGATACGGGCGAACAAAGACAAGTCGGGTATACACCTGAGAGAGAGAGAGAAAGAAGGAGAGAGAGAGAGACAAAGAGAGAGACAGAGAGAGAGAGAAAATCAAAAGACAGGTAGAGGAAAAGAGAACGATGAGGGGGAGGGAGGGAGCCAGGGAGACAACAAAAGGTCATCTGAGCGACAAAGTGAAGTAAATGAAAAGAGACAATGTAAAGTGGCGGAGGGGGGGGAAGGAGTCAGGAGATAGAGAGCCGTGGAAATGAAAGGAAACGAGGGGGTGAAAGATAGTGTGACGAGAGCAGAGCGGGAATCAGAGGGATCTGAGCGAGGCCTGTCGAGCAGCGTGGCACCGGTCCGCCGGGGCAAATTCCAGACTTGTGTCGCATGTCTTTGGCATTAAAGCGATTTAGATGGTGATTCTGACAAGGCGACATGGATAAGCAAATAAACCGAGAGCTGCAGATGCCAAGGGGCGCGGAGCAGGCGAGGAAAACAAACAACAACAAAACAACACAAAGTCAAAATATAGCAGGAAAGGCAGTGGAAGAGGAGGAAGGAGAGGGAGAGGAAGAAAGAGGCGGAAGAGAGGGTGATGAGGAGGGAGAAAAAGAAAGAGGACGGCAGCTAAAAAATACTAAATCAGAAAGAGAAGGACAGGAAGAAGAGGAATAAAAGAAAGAGGCAGAGAGGAAGATGAGGAAGAGGAAGAAAGAGGCAGAGAGGAAGATGAAGGAAGAGGCAGAGAGGAAGATGAGGAAGAGGAAGAAAGAGACAGAGGAGAAGATGAGGAAGAGGAAGAAAGAGGCAAAGAGGACGACGAGGAAGAAAAGAAAGAGGCAGAGAGGAAGATGAGGAAGAGGAAGAAAGAGGCAGAGAGGAAGATGAAGAAAGAGGCAGAGAGGAAGACGAGGAAGAGGAAGAAAGAGACAGAGAGGAACATGAGGAAGAGGAAGAAAGAGGCAGAGGGGAAGATGAGGAGGAGGAAGAAAGAGGCAGAGACGAAGAGGAAGAAAGAGGCAGAGAGGAAGACGAGGAAGAAAAGAAAGAGGCAGAGAGGAAGATGAGGAAGAGAAAGAAAGAGGCAGAGAGGAAGATGAGAAAGAAAAGAAAGAGGCAGAGAGGAAGATGAGGAAGAGGAAGAAAGAGGCAGAGAGCAAGATGAGGAAGAGGCAGAGAGGAAGATGAGGAAGAGGAAGAAAAAGACAGAGGAGAAGATGAGGAAGAGGAAGAAAGAGGCAAAGAGGACGACGAGGAAGAAAAGAAAGAGGCAGAGAGGAAGATGAGGAAGAGGAAGAAAGAGGCAGAGAGGAAGATGAAGAAAGAGGCAGAGAGGAAGACGAGGAAGAGGAAGAAAGAGACAGAGAGGAAGATGAAGAAAGAGGCAGAGAGGAAGACGAGGAAGAGGAAGAAAGAGACAGAGAGGAACATGAGGAAGAGGAAGAAAGAGGCAGAGAGGAAGACGAGGAAGAGAAAGAAAGAGGCAGAGAGGAAGAGGAAGAAAGAGGCAGAGGGGAAGATGAGGAAGAGGAAGAAAGAGGCAGAGAGGAAGATGAGGACGAGGAAGAAAGAGGCAGAGAGGAAGATGAGGAAGAGAGGAAAATGAGAAAGAGGAAGAAAGAGGCAGAGAGGCAGCGGAGAGGGTTAAGGAGGAAGAAGAAAATTATGATGATGATGGTTTTATTGCTCACTTGGTATTCTGCTAATGGTTTTCATTCCAAAATCTTATATAAAAAATACCCATTAATCAACATTTACAAAATACATAGGATTTCATCTATTTTACAGGCTTCAGGTAGATAACTTTAGCTAAATTCCATGATATGATTTGTTTTCATGTCAGAAATCAACTATTACCATTTTAAATGAGCAGTTATCATGTTATTGAGCAACAGACAAGACTCTCCCTCAATGAATAACCAACCAACTACAACTCAACAACAGCTTCCATACTGGCCAACTTTCCTACTGTTTACATTTACATTTTTGGCTTTTACCTGACACTCGTATCCAGAGTGAGGTAGTTACAACAACAACAGCAGAACATGCTGAAAGCCGCAGTGTCCTGACTATAAATGTGTCCCCAGAAGATTCAAGTCTGTTAGAAATGTGGTGTAGGAGAGGAAATAACAGCCAGGCAGGCTTCTTTTTACCACAGCACTCACCACACCACCATGGTCTTCAACAGCCACAAATCTGTCACTGTGCTGTAAAAAACATTTTGTACAGATCAAGTCTGTTCTGTATTTAGCAGCATGTAGCTAATAAACAGAATGTAGAAGTTGTACTTTGAGGAAGATTGCACTTAAATCTTCACATTTGAGCTGCAAATGTAATCTTCCATAATCCTCTTAGTATGCAAATAAATGTTGATGATGTCACATGACAAGAAAAACACATTTTCTCTTCCATCAGTTTGTAGACCGCTGCCATACAGTGATGTATGGTGATATACAGTAGATAGCCTAGCTAAATCTTTTTATAATGGTACCACAACACATACTCCTAGCATTTTATAATAAAGCACATTGTTGTATAAGCAGTTCATCTACAAATGTATATAATATGCTATAAGCTATGTTTGCTAATGCCAGGAAGCCTAAAGTTACTGTATTCTCCATAGAAGAGATCCAGGAGCCAGAGAGCTGAGATCACACTCAAACTTATGATTAATCAAGTCTATATGTTGCACTGTGGGACTGTACAGAACCTGTACTTGATTTAAATAACGTGCAAGTCCCAGAGAAAGAAGGAGGAGGAGAGGGGAACAGGATTCAGGCAGGCGATGAGCCGAGCCAACGGATGTAACATGATTAGCTGTAACTGGCAGGAGACATTGACTTTGTGGTCTTCTTTAATGAGACATCTCACAACAAAACAGTGGAAAAAGTAACTAAAGTAACACTATACAAACTCCCACAGGACACACACAGAGACAGACACACACACACACACACACACACAGTCAGACCCTCTTCGCCAACTGAGCTGCAACAGTAAGCGAAGCTGTCGGGGTCCGGGCTCCAATGAACCATGCACAGTAAAAACAACAGTCTGTTTAGACGATGATTCCCAAACTCTGGGGTTAGAAGCCACTGGAGCAGCAGAGAAAACAACAAGACGCTCCTCTGGGGAGAAGAGGAGAGGAGAGAGGGAGGGAGAGAGGGAGGGAGGGAGGGGGGGAGGGGGGGTGGGAGAGAAAGAGAAGGAACAAAGAGAAGAGAGTAGAGAGAAAGAGGAGGGAGGGGAGAAAGAGAGGTAGGAAGGAAAAAGAGGGGAGATAGAGGGAAGAGAGGAAGATAGAGGGGAGAAAGAGCAAAAGAGATGGGAAAAGAAAGGCAGGGAGAAGAGAGGAAGATGGGAGGAGAAGAGAGAAAGAGAGGGATGAGAGGGACGAGGAGAGGGGAGAAAGAGGAGGAAGGAGAGAAATAGAGGGAGGAAAGAGGAGGAGAAAAACAAGAGGGAGAGAGAGGAGATAAAGACAAGAATAAAGGGAATCAACAATTGGAGGGTGAGGGGGAAAAGAGAGGGAGGGAGAGGAGGAGAAAGGGGAGAGGGGAGAAGAAGAGAGGAGAAAGAGAGCGGGGTCGAGGGGTAAAAGAGAGAGAAGGAGAGAGGTGATAGAGGGAGGAGAGGAGAAGAAGACAGGGAGGGGAGAAAAAGATGGAGGAAGATGGGGGGAGAAGAGAGAGAGGGAGAGGGACAAGACAAGGGGAGGAGAGGGGACAAAGAGGAGGAAGAACAGAAATAGAGGGAAAGAGAGGAAGCAAGGATGAGAGGAGAAAAACAAGAGGGAGAGAGGAGATAAAGACAAGAATAAAGGGGATCGATAATTGGAGGGTGAGGAGGAAAAGAGAGGGAGGGAGAACAGGAGAAAGGTGAGAGGGCAGAAGAAAAGAGGAGAAAGAGAGAGGGGTCGAGGGGAAAAAGAGAGGGGGAGAAGGGAGACAGAGGGATGGGGAGGGGAGAAGGAAAGCAAAGGTGATGGTAAAAGAAAGGCAGGGAGAAGAGAGGAAGATGGAAGGAGGAGAGAGAAAGAGAGGGATAAAAAGAGGGGAGGAGAGGGGAGAAAGAGGAGGAAGGAGACAAACAGAGGGAATGAGAGGAAGGAAAGAGGAGAGGAGGAAATCAAGATAAAGACAAGAATAAAGGGGATCAATAATTGGAGAGTGAGGGGGAAAAAGAGAACGAGGGAGAGGAGGAGGGAGGAAAAGAGAGGGAGATTTGTTTGTCTTGTCCAATAGATAACAACTCCCAAGCGCGTCGGCTGGAAACAGTTGTTGTCTCGGAGCTTTAAGATGCTCCTCTGGGAAGAAGGGATGAGGCAGGGAGAGACGGAGGAGGAAGAAGAGGAGGAGGAGGAGGTGGTGAAGGTTTGTTTGGACAGTCACAAGTATACAAGGTCGCTGTCTAGTGATGCGTCAAGAAATTGCTTGTATTGCGGTTCCACATGGGAGGTTGTGAAAGGGCAGAGCCGCCATGAAGTGATAGCAGAGAGAGAGAGAGAGAGAAAGATAGAGAGAACACTACAAAACAAAATAGGGATACAGGGGATAACAAGAGCTGAACAGAGGGGAGAAAATTATCTAAAGGAATATAAACGTCTCTCATTTGTATCTTTCCTTATTCGCTCTCTGGCTTTGCAACTGACTTCATCGCTCGGCCTTCTCCTTTATTTGCTGCCCTCATTTCCTCATCTCTATCTCTCCATTTTACCACCTGCTCCAAGCTTCCTCGCACTGAAGCTGATTGATATTCCCCCCTTTTTTTTTTTTAAGCTCACCACATGGGCAAGCATCTACATGTGCTGAGAGACAGTGGGATTTCCATTAAGTCCTTGTTGAACTGCATTGTAGTTCAGTGCAGCTGCATGGGAAGATTGCTTTTTCCATTTCACATTTCTCTTCAATCCACATTGCTTGTGGAAGTGTTTCGCTAGCTGGTAGAAGGACTCATTTTGAAGTTCTCTGGTTTCATGATAAGGGAACACGTTTCATTTTACAACATCGGATTGCTTGATTTAGGTTTTGCATGTTGTTTTATTTGGACTTCTTCGCTGTAAGTGGGCTTAATCCTTTGCTGAGTGTGTTACAGTACCGTTGTTGTATTGAGCTATTATGGGTGATTTCATCTCATTTTACATTGTTACTTTTTCAATGGCTAAGATGTTGACAGCTGGGAAGCAAGTTTCCCCTTGTTCTTATCACTGTGGTGATGCACATCTCTCTCTCTCTTTCCACCCTTCTCTTTCTATTTCTATCACTTTCCTCTCCTCTCCTGCCATTTTAATATAAATCCCTTTTAGTGTGGCAGTGTGCATCTCTACCCATTTCCCTCTCGCGCTCGCTCGTTCCCTCTCTATCTATCTATCTATCTAGCAATCTATCTCTGCCTATCTTCCCTTCCCCAACCTCTATCTCCCTTGCGACAGAGAAAACCCTTTAATAATATACGAGCTCCTCCGTCTCTCCTGGCAGCGGTGGCACATTCCTACAGGATTCAATCATGGCTGCACTAATGAGATTAGCATGGCTAATGCACACGGCTCTCCCTCCCTCCTTCCCTCCAACAAGCGCTCCACGCGGGGAAGAGGAAGAGGAGCCAGGAGGAGCCCAGGACGGGTGGGTCGATTGCAGGGTGGCTGAACCAGGAAAGCCCCCGGATCCACCCGGGTCTCGCCACAAGGGGCAGCAGGAGAGAGGAACATCCCAGGTGAAGGGGCAGCGAGAGTGTGTTAGCCAAGCTAGCAGAGCCTCCTGTCGAAACTTGGCCCATGACAAGTGTGTGTGTGTGTGTGAGTGTGTGTGTGTGTGTGTGTGTGTGTGTGTCTGTGAGTGGGTGGGGGGTGTTTGGCAGCCCTCCACAGTCTTTCCGTGTGTTTGAAGAGCTGTGGTGGAACCTGGCAGTCCTGACTGGCAGAATGGAGAGAGGAGAGGAGGAAAAAAATGCTGGAGGGATGGAAAGATGGAGGGATGGAGGGGTGGGGCGATGAAATGGAGATTAGTGTGACAACCTGGGGCTTTATTGTTGAGCCTGCACCATCAAACCCTCTACCACACCTCTCTGAACACACACGAGTAAAGCAAATGGACACACACAATTGCAGTTCATGCATTTAGCGGATGCTTTTATCCGGAGTTACTTGCAACAACTGCACCACTATATGAGCTTAAATTGATGCATCGCCAACATTAGAAGTAGCCGATAATGAATGCAAGGGTCTAAACACACACACACACACACACACTCACACAAACACAAACAGGAAGAGACAGACAATTCAAAGGCAGATGAACAGAGAGAGAAAGAGGCATCTGAATGAGAGCAGCATGATTACGTTTGGCATATATCCAATATCCTGAAGTTTTGTCGAGACCTAGAGTGTATTCCAATTAAGTGGATGCAATCCTTCACTCCTTTGATTGATTTCCCAGTCAAATTAGCTGATTTGTTAATCTGTCAGTGAATTTAAGATACATTACCCAAAGGTTTCTAAGACTTCCACTCAACTTAAGATGTATTACTCAAAGGTTTGTAACCCTAACATTCAACTTAAGATATATTACTCAGAGGTTTGCAACTCCATCATTCAGTGAAGATATATTACTCAAAGATTTCTAAAGCTATCATTCAATTTAAGACAAACGGTATCACTTAAACATTTGTAAACCTAGCATTGGGATTAAGACGTATTACTCAATTACTGAAATAGAGACCGAGTGAAAGAGACGGAAAAACAGGAAAAGGAAGAGAAAGACATGAAGAAACAGAGAGAGAGAGAGATAGAAAGCTGTGAAGAAAGGGAGAAAGACAGAGAGAAGAGAAACCTACAGTCTTCCAATACTCACTGCATGCACACACGCAAACATACACACACACACACACACACACACACACACACACACACACACACACACACACACACACAGAAGTCCTTATCAGCAAACTCCAGTTATTCCACCCCAAACAGCGGTGCCGTCAGACTGAGCTATCGCCATGGTGATCAGGAAGATTTGAAGTGAACAGCAAGGCTTTGAGAGGTGATCTCGACTCCACACACACACACACACACACACACACACTCTACCCTTATAGTATAGCAGTTACGTTTTCTCTCGATCTCTCTTACATGCACTTAAAAGTGCACACACACACGCACACCTAGTATAATTATAGTACTTCACATCAACACACACACTACCATATAGCACTCAACACACTCACAAACACACCCACACACCCGCACTTTGACAGCCACACACACACACTTTCTCACAAAAAATACCACTTTGCCTACTGTTTATGCACATGCAAGCAGATCTGCTCTCTCTCTCTCTCTGTTTCACACACACACACACACACACACACACACACACACAGACGAGCAGACGTGTTAGTGCGTGCTGCTCATGCTGAACAGTAAGTAAACTAACCTCTGGCTCTTGGGGGGGGGGGGACCATTTAATCAAGCGTAGGGGGGAAAGAGCCGAGGCTACCTGTCTAAATTTGTCAGTCACATCAGGATCACACTGGCAGAACACCACCCCTCACACACACACACACACACACACGCACTGCAACATATTAGCCCAACACACGATACATTTCTGCATTCCTCGACATGTTGCCCAACCAAATACAAAGGATCCATGTAGTTATCATATTCACAGAAGGCATGACACCCATTTGTATACCGTGTGCCCAAAGCCAGATTTCATTCAGCACTTGGCAAAGTGGGATAGCAGGTGGGACGCTCTAATTGTGTAATATAATATCAAGTCCTAACTGGAAGCTATCCCAATTACAACATAATGCATTCTTAGTTTTTAGATATTAAATGTTGATATGTAATATATTTAATACACAAAAGTTAACTATGCATATACTCAGTTATGTGTGAACATTGGTCCTGAATGCTCTCCTGATGTGACTTTTTTAGATAAAGCTTCCAGAAAGATATCTATATATATATATATATATATACAGTATATAGCATCCAGAAAGACTTCTTGCTACAAGATCAAACTTTGAAATAACAGTACTACAAGAACCAGAGCTTCGCCCACCATATGTTCAGGTGGTCCCCTAATGCATATTGGATTTATTTCCTCCATTGCAAAAGCCTAAAAGACTGTCCCACTTCATCTAAAATGTACTAGAACTGATAAAGTGGGCTGATTAAAAAAAATAATCACTTACACATGCAATTCCAGTGAACAATTTAATCCAGTAGCTAAATATCATATGTTTTGTCCTTTTGAAGAGAGTGATAATGATTTTGGTGGTGAAAGTGGCACTGGCAATTCTCTACAGGCCACAGCAACCTGACCCAAATTATACAGAAGTTCTGAAAACATAAAATTGAATCATATGCTACCAAGGGAGCTGGTACAAACTCTATCACTGGCTTCATTACAGTCCCTACTTGAAAAGTGTGATATGTTTTCAGTGCTGCAAAGTGCACAATACAGAGAAAGCAACAATGAAAGAAAAGAAACGATCAGACTCTGCTTCTTACAAAAATAAAACGATTCAGAAACTGGAAGAGCCCTCTGGACAGCTTTGACAGACATTGGCAGAGTAATTTCTACTGTCCTGCGGGTAGACCTACTATTAACGCCAAAGACAGTCCAAAAGATGCAAAGCTGCCAAGTATATGGGCACAAAAAGCAGTAAGAGGCAAGAGCCAAGGTAGTGGAAACGTTGAAATGTTGGTATTGAGCCCATCCAAAAGCCTCGCTTATGACAGCCACCAAACCGCTATACTGGTACAGCAAGCCAGCATGCTTCAATGAAACCTCAAGAAAAATAGAGCATAGTTTTAGTTGTACAAACATTTCTCGGAGGCAGAAATAATCTCATTGAGTTAAACGTCAATGGATGGAGCCAAAGAACCAGTTTTTTTCTAGTTAAGTAACATCAGACTGAAGCCCAGTGAGAAGGGCAAGAGGTAAGAGAGGAGGGAGCTCATATTATGAAGTGTAGCGCTCTGCTAACTGAAAATGCAATCTAGTTACTCAGAGTTCTTTGCCATTCAATTTTGCCAGTTTGCTAACTTGTGCTCCGTAAAACTGGTTCCTTGGCTCCAATAAGACCAATAAGAAGAATATTTCTGCCTCCAGAGCAGCTCTGTCTCAGAGAGATGTTTGTATTAAATGTTATAACTAAGACACCAGTCTGCAATAACAGTGATCTGAGTCTTACAAAGTCCTAGCAGCAGCCTAAGAGTCTTTCAAAGGCAAACTTGCAGATGCTTAACTTGAGACTGCTCCGCTTAGTGGGGACAATAGATGAATAGACGAATAGATGAAGTACACAATCGGTATCAAGAGATTAACAAGGAGAGCTTAAATGTGCAACTGGCCATGTTCTTCTAGAGGAACACTTGCCATCCCAGTAGCCTAATGAAACTGCTGCTATCCTGCGAGGAGTGCCAGCTGAGGTTAGAGGTGTGTTTGATCAGGTTGAGGCCCTTATTAGAATGCTGCTGGTCAACCCCGAGTCCTCGGCGGGAGCAGAAACAAGTTTCGGTGCTTTGAGGAGACTTAAAACGCGGTTCAGAGCCACACAGTCACAAGCCAACCGAAGGCATCTTGCAGTCTGCCATGAACACAGGGACACACTCGACGAGACCGATCTAAGAGGAATCTGCTGGCAAGTTGTAGTTGTTGTACACAAATGACAGAAGAAGGCAACTGTTTGTGTCTTTCCAAAAATTAAGCACTCTTACAAAGAAAGGGGAAAGGGAAAAGCTAATATCCTTTCATTTACAAAAAAAAATCAAAAATGTATTAAAGCACACCAGCATTAGTGCCAAAAAATACAAAATACAACCAAAAGTGGTGTATGGCAGCTACTGTACGCTACTGTGTCAAATGTGCAATCTGTGATTAAATCTAGATTTACTACAATATTGTGAAAGGTGTGTGTTAAAACAGCCCTAGGATACATAAAGTTGGATAAACTGCACTATAAACTTATGCTAAAGGTCCCTCTTACTTGTGCAAAATTGATCAAAAACTACCACCAATGTGGCCCTAACATCTTCCCAAGCTAATCTACAGCATGCCCTTGTTTTATTGAACAGCTGACATGCTGTAGTTGTGTAGTCGATACACATAATGAGCATTACACATCCGCTGAAAGTACACAACCTCTACTGCCTTTAACTATGAAGGTACACCACACTCCAACATACAACTTCAGCTTAAGAGAATCAATAATATTTGTCATATAAATACTTAAAATGGACTGATGTAGTTATCAAAATGGAAATCTCTTCATACAAATCTCTGCCTCTTTCCCAAATGACCGTTCTACCAAATGGCCATAATGAGACAAAAATGTGTGTGGGTGGATTGATTGGGCATAACTGTTAGTATTATCTTGATTCATACTTTTAACTAAACATGGACAATTTAAACTGCAAATGTAGGTCGTACAGAACATGCCAGCACAATGGTTTCTGCATAATTATCCGTATTTCTTAATTGATACTTGCAGCTAAAATCCTTTAAGCAGCAGCTTCGCATTGTTAAGAGCTTTGCAGATTGTCTGTACATCGTCTGCCTGTTTGAACAAGCTTTGGATGTGAATGCCAACATATTTCAAATTCCAACCATGTCCATGAACCATGTGCAGAGGGGTGAGATCACAGAGATCTGAATACCAAAAGATTAGAGAACGTGCCGTCAGTGTGTGACAGGTGTGTGAGGTTGAGAACAAAGTGCACGTTCTCCTACATTGTGAAACACGTCAAGAAAATGAATCCAAAAGTCTCCTGTTGAGAGAGGAGAAGAAAATTCAAATTCTCCTTGGATGTTGAAGCTCTGCCTCGCTCCGGGAACACTGATGGAGCTGTTTTGAGCTAATACAAAATACTCACCAATCATTATTTTAATCAATGAATCAGCTATTGTTTGTTATACCACAGTTAGTAACCTAATGATATGATATGTATTGCAGTGTATTGGCGATATTCTTATAATCTTAACGTTTCTTTGAACTGAAACCCTAACCCAGTGTTTTTTCTCTACTGATTTAACAGAGGTGGGAACCACAAACCTACAAATTGATGAAGTTGATTTTTTTCAGATTGTGTTTGAGTCACAATACAGTAACTGAAAAATTGAGAATGGACAGCTCGATTAAAATCCTAGAATTATTTATGAATATTCAAAAAAACAACCAAAAAAAACATCCTAGCCTAATTTTCCCCAAACCACAAGTAGGACAGGGTCTGAAAACACTTTTAGCTGTAAAACTTTCAGCAAGATAGACAAATCTGGGACAGAATCATAAAGGTCATGGAGGACGTTCCAAATCAAAACCAAAACAACTATATGGGCCACTGCTAAAAATATGATGGAGGCAGTTTGTTATGTTTTAAATGTCAGCAATTTTTATCTGTGCCGAGAGGAATTCCACTGGACTTTGCTTCGCGGCAATAAACAAAACTTCAGCCTGACCTTGACATTGACCCAAAGCCACCAATCCATTTCCCCCCAAAAAACTACAGAGCCAGGAAATAAAATTCAATCTGAGAAGTCTTCCACACCTTTTCTCCTTCAGCGCCGTCCAGCGCACCTTCCCCAAAATCACATTCTGGTCATACATATGGATCGGCACCCGCTGCCATGGCAACAGACATCCCCACTTTACCGGTCAGGCTATAGTTGGGGCAGAATTGGTCGTGCCGTAAGAATCCTTCACATGCCGCTGCTTTTCACATTGAAATGCCACTGGGCACTGTCAAGCGCTCCAGCTGAAAAGAGCTTCAGCGGGTGAGCTGTCAGACAAGGCTGGCTGCCCCGCCAAGCCCAGCCCAAAGCACTGGACTTATTAGAAACCCCACGCCTCACTAGAATTGAATAGCAGTCAAAAATGACAGCTGATCTACAGTAGAATGTAAGGGGGTTTTTCACATTGGAGAGAACAGCGTGGATCGACTCACCTGCCTCACGTCTGTTCACTTCAGTAGATTAACCGAGCTCCGGAGGGAGGAAGGGAGGAAGGGAGAGGCGTGTCCCCCAGTCAGGGTCACCGGTGGCTGGGTAGAGGGTCAGCTGGGCCTGGGTACTGGGTGCTGGTTGTATTCTAGGTCGTACTTTTGTGGGCTGAATTTGAACGTATATCTTTGAAGAGCATGAGATGTATCAGGAATGCGTCCTTGCGAATGATTAGCCTTCTACTGTATTCTCTTGTTTGTGTACTGTGCTGGTTTGATGCGGTTTGAAATCAATTGTGGTGTAGACTGTGGTCTTGTGTGTTGCGGTCCTATGGGGTCCGGCGGCTGGCAGGGGGGGAAACAGGCGTTGTCCCGACACTTGGTTCTCCACAGGCCGAAGCAGGAGATCTCAGATAAAGAGCTAAAGGAGAGAGAGGGGAGAAAAGAGGGAGAGAGGTATTAATAGAACTTTTAAATTACATTTGAATGAGCGAAAGACATAGGGAGAGTGAGAGTGAGAGTGAGAGAGAGAGATATCAAATCAATGCAAACGTTAAATTAGCCAGACATTCTAGATTAGGTGCATATGCCAAGTGCCCTTTTTCCTGATTTCAAATTTGTGTTCGGTAAAATACCGCCCAATATTTATAATCAAATCCCATAGTAGATTATAACCAGTCTATGTCTGATTATGTGCCGTATCAGCGCTTGACGGGTAAATAGAGAGAGAAGAAAGCTTCACTTTTCAGATAAGTTCAAAGCTTCACCGTTTTTTAGCCCAAAGGCCCGAGAAGCACGACTCGCATACAGGACCAGTCAAACAAAATGAATGGGATCTCCATATTATTACGGCCCAGGTAGTGCGAACACACCACACACACACACACACACACACACACACACACACTTCCCCTGCGAATACACAAGTGTTTATCAGAAACAACCTGGCTTAAACACTGCTCCATCCCCAAAAACCCAGCCACCTCCCCCCCCCGCTGGGCCGGGAAATGGACTTGGCCGACTCAAATGTCACGGTACATTCATGCAGGTCAGTGCCAACTCGTCTGGTATAAAAGGGGCGGAGCTGCGGCGGCGTTCGAGAAATATTAAGCAGGGAACCTCAGCAGAGAGAGGTGTTGAAAATCTTTTTCCACATCTGCGTGAAAATCCTCTGGCTTCAAGTAAAAGGTTAGACGAGAGAGAGAGAGAGATACAGCAAGAGAGAGAGAAAAGAGAGAAAAGAGGAAAGGCTAAGAGGGAGGATCGGCTCGGCAGATGGAGAGAATAATAAAGTTAAATGTCAGAAACAAGAGGTTACTGACTAAAACCTCCTGAAAAACACAGATGAAGATAGTGGTGGGTTGGAGAAAGTGTGGAGGAGGAATAAACAGAAATATGAAAGTGCAGGGCCAGAAGGAATAGAAAAATGGAAAAAGAGAAAATGTAGTGAGAAAAATGAGAGGGTACCGAGGAAGGAAGGAAGGATGTAGGGAGGGAAGGGAGAGCGAGAAAGAAAATGATACAGTAGGAAAGAGACTGAAAGAGACACAAACAAAAAGAGAGAGAGATACTGTTTCACGCTGAAACGGACAAAAAATGCCCATCCATTATTTTCTTGGCTTAAAACCAGTTGATGATATAAACGAACAAAAACCTAGTGAAGATACAGTTATGTAACATCGGGATCTTTTGAAGAGGGGGATGTTTGAAATAAATGTCTGTGGCTTTTTACTGAAAAATAAAGAAACACAGACTGAATTTGCGTTGCGAAGAGAAGGGATAGATGAACAAACCAGCATCCCTTCATCAAGGCCTGAGTCCAGAGGAAGTGTAACAAACTCAGGGCGACCTAAAATAAACAAGTTAATGAGTGAGAGACGAAGGGGAGGTGGCAGAGAGAAAGAGAGAGAGAGTGTAAGATGGGAAAATACATCTCAGCAAGCCAGGAGGAGGGAGAGAGAGACGGTGTGGGTTCTGGCAGAAAATGAGTGAAAATTATATTCCCAACAGTGAGCTTGAGGCCATAGTCGACCGACAGCGAGACAGAAAAATGGACAGATAGATAGATGGAGGGAAGGGGGGAGGTAAGAAGGGAGAGAGGAAGGCGAGGAAGAAGGAAGACGGAAAATGAGGTCTGGGGAAGTGAGAGGGAGTGAGGGAAGACAGTCAGTCAGATCCACACAGAGAGCTGCTTAATAATTTACAAAGGACAACCGGAGCCTAAAGTCAGCATATGTGGAAAGTAAAATTGGTATGAGCTTATGTGAATCCAAATTACACCAACAAAGAAGAGCTGAAGCTGTGGTTAGCTGCACTCATGATCAGAAAACCTCCCACCAAGCTCCTAACGTCGGTAAAATTTGTCTTTGGTGGATAAATCAGTAAAAGTCACTGGCCAGCGACATTTTGAGACGATAACATTTGAATTCCTCAGGATATTTACAGTCTTTGGTCTTTGGTTGTCCTCAAACTTTGTCCCTGCTGGCCACCGTACGCTCTCTTTGACCGTCAGCAAATCAAATCAAAGCAAAACAATGGCTCTGTATCAAACAGGATCCTGATTTGCTGCCTGTTATACTGCTCAACGCAAAGTGGTAGCATCTTCTGAAAAGTTCCCATGTGGCATGATATAGTAGGTGTGAGGCCACCAAAAAAAAAAAATATAAATATCTATTATAAAAGTGAATGAGCAAGTTGTAAATTAAAACTCTAGCTCTGGTCTGGTCTGATTATTCTAAGCACAAAGTTGCATTGAAACCATGTAACAGGTGGAATAACATTAAATTAGTAAAGTAATTAATTTGGCCGGTAAATTAATTAATTTGGCAGGCAATTTTCTTCAGTTTACCACCTCGGCAGGCGAGCCAATAAGTTAATTTCGGACACTGGCTGTACTTCAAATGAATCAATATACAGTACTTATAAATAAAGGAAATAATTGGTCCTTAATGAAATAAATAATTACATCTAAAAAAAATTAATGAGTATATAAATTGGGAAATGATTAGATAATTAAAGTGGTAATCCTCCAGATCCTCTGTTTTTTTTATTTTGGTGACATAAGCGCTCATTACTGTGGTGTTTCTCCACTTCACTTCCCAGAGATCAACTGGCAATGGGGAGAAAGAGGATAACAAAAACATGGACTGATGAAGAGGGAGAGGCAGGGAGGAGGAAAGAGGAAGAGAGAGAGTGAGAGAACAAAGGAAAGAGGGAGGAAAGGAGAAAGGAGAGGAGAAGAGGAAGGGAGGAAGATGAAGAGAGCGAGGAGGGAGAGAGAGAGAGAGAAAGAGAGAGGGAAAGGGAGCGCCAAAACAGCTGGCAGGGGAGAGAGAGAGCAACAGATTTGGCAAAGAGTGGAGGAGGTAGATGGACTGTGAAAGACAAGGCAGAGCGAGGAGGGGAGCAACACACACACACACACACACACACACACACACACAAACACACATCCATCTGACAGACAAACATGTGCACACATACACACAAATAAACAGAGATATCAGATATGTAGACACTCACAAATGCACACACTG
>NC_135999.1:27718303-27763303 GCF_048128805.1 Centroberyx gerrardi
CCTATCAGTCCACCTCACTTTGAATTCAACACTGATTTCACTCCACTTCTTGTTTGTCTCTCTTCATAGTCTCTCTGCATCCTTTCTCTCCTCTCGCTCTCCTCTCTTTTCTTCCCTCTCTCTCTCTCTCTCTCCTCAGAGGAAGGCTGAGGTCTCCACTCCAAAAAAAGGCTCATCAACCCACGGCATCAGTCCACCTCACTTTGAATTCAACACCACGTTCGCTCATCTCTCTCCCTGCCTATCTTTTTGCTCTCTCTTGGTTATCTCTTTATATTCTCTCCTTTCTCTCCTCTCATTTTTGCTCTTTTCTCCACTCTCTCTCTCTTTCTCTCTCTCTTGTCAGAGAAAGGCTAAGGTCTCAACTCTAAAAAAGGCTCATCAACCCACATCAGTCCACCTCACTTTGGATTCAACACCACCATCACTCCATTTCTCATCTCTCTCATCTATCTTTTCGCTGTCTCTCTTTTCTCTCTATGTATTCTCTCTATCTCCTCTTCTCTGTCTTTCTCTCTTCTTTGTCTCTATCTTCTCAGAGGAAGACCAGTGTCTCAACTCAAACAAGGCAACAGTAAACATGTCAGCCCCACATATGATGCAGTCCTCCTTTGGGCCAATCGGTAACACGTATGTCACCTTGTTTTGACCTGTAATTGTAGCGTCCACCTTCAACCAATCAGTGTTATTTTAAAAATGTTGGACCGCAGTGGTGAGATGCATCATTTCCCCAAGTTTCGTCAAAATCCAATCAGCGGTGTCTGAGATATCACATCTGACGAATGAACGAACAAATGAACGAACGAAGATTGAACCCCTATAGACTCCCGTCATTACAAACTCCTCCTTTCCTATAGTCTCTCTCCCTCCTTCTCCCTCTTTTATTCTCTCTTCTCTTTCTTTTTCTTTTGATTTCATCTTTCTCTCCTTTTTTCCTCCTCTTTTACTCTCCCCTCTCTTTCTTTTTCTTTTGATGTGATTTGAATGTCGCTGCTTTTAGCTGGACCTGTCAAAATACTTGTCAAAAGTGTTTTAGAATACTCTCTCCTCTCTCTTTCCTCACTCCTCTCCATCTTTCTTTTCTCTTCTCTCCTCTTTCTCCATCTTTCTTTTCCTTTCCTATCTCTTCTGTCTCTTTCTCCCCCTCGCTTTTACCTCTCTCTCTGTCTCCTCTGTCTCCTCTCTCTCTCTCTCTCTTTTCTGTCTTGCTCTCCCACCTTCTTTTTCATGTCCCTCTGAATCCACATCGATCCCAACCGGCTTGCCTTCAAAAGACTTCTATGACCGTCCCTTAATTGGTCCTGACAATGCACTATGGCTAATCTATGGCTGGGATCAATCTAACAGTGACTCACAGGAGGGAGGTGTGTGTGTGTGTGTGTGTGTGTGTGTGTGTGTGTTCATGTGTGTGCGCGTGTGTGTGTTCTAAGCATTGTCTGTCATAGCAGTGTTATACTAGCCAGCATACTTGTAGTTACTGCATTGGCAGCATATCAGAGCTTTAATAGAGAGAGTAATGTAGGTTGGCCTGCATTGTATACAATATATATATAGGGCTGATGTTGGGGAAGCTACTTTGAAAGTCTAGTATTAAAAGCTACCAGTTACTTCACATTGGAAGAAGTTGAACAGCAGCAAAGCTAAGAGAAATATAGTTTTGTTCACTCAAGCTACTTAGAAAAGGTAGTTAAAAGCTACGTTGTAAAAAACAATCATATTTACATCTGCAGTGTCACATAATACGCCAACACTGTGACGCTTGCATTGTGAACGCAGGGTTAGGAGAGATTACATTACTTGAAACCATGTAAACGTTTTAATCGAAATATTGCCTTCACCGCTTGAACTCCCTTAAATTTCCCCGTAAGTAGCTTCAAAGTTAGAAAAAACATTTCTTCCATTTTCTGCACGATAATGTCACATACATAATTCTGTATCTGCTCGTTCCAACGCTTCACTGAAGCTATAGCTGCTTATATTGAGTGAAATAACCCAAACCCAAAATGACATTTCTTTATGGCTGCACTATTACATCAACTGGAAAAAATCTAGATGTGCATCGTTTCATACACATTTCCCTGTAATTCGGCATGACATATTTGGTATCTTTGGAAACCTTGGGATCACGACTAGAATTTAAAATAAAGTTCTGTGGGTTTGAACAAAGCTCGGCCTCGCAACATGCGCTTGTAATGACGGACCCACAAAGCTGATTGTACTCCCAATATTGGTGTGCATGTAAAGGTCCTCAGTGATAAAAAGCTAGATCGATAATGTTGGCGTCATGATATATCACTGAGGCCCCAGTATATATAGAGTATATAAATACAGGGTGTTTCAAAAGCAGATATACAGCTTTTAATAATAATAATGATGAATAACAGAGCTGTGTAAATGCAAAACTCATTTAGTCATTTTAACAAAATAATGCAGCATTCAGTAGTCTGTAAATAATAGGTGTGCCTGGAAACAAGAAAAACATTTAATAATGCAGTGAGTATATTTACTTTTGAAACACCCAATATATGGCAATAAGGAAATAAAGGAGGCGAGGAGGGAAGGAGAGAGAGAAGGAATAATGAGATGCAAAGTGAATTCTGAAATTAGGTATCCACAGCACTCTCTCTCTCTCTCTCTCTCTCTCTCTCTCTTTCTCTCTCCCTCCCCACGTTGTTTAGCACAAAGGGAGCAGGACACCCTATTAAACTGTCATCTGTGTGTGGGTGTACCAATACAACCTACACACACTCACACACACACAGAGAGAGATCATTACTGCACACACACTGTTTTTAAGCCTCTCTCTCTCTCTGTCTCTCTCTCTCTGCATTTATGTCCACATCCTGGACATTTAGCTGACGTTCGAATACAGAGTGACTTACAATGAGTTCAACAGTTGAACACTCTCTCTCTCTCTCTCTCTCTCTCTCTCTCTCTCTCTCTCTCTCTCTCTGTCTCTCTTCCCCTCTTGCTCTCTCTCCCTCGAACAGAAGTAAGAAAGTATGACACAACCTTCAAATACTTCAAGGAAACTTGGGCACTGCACTGTGTACACACTCACAACACACACACACACACACACACACACACACACACACACACACACACACACACACGCATACACAATCTATTTATACCCTGGAGTTGTGCCAGGTGGACATAATGGGTATGTACTCTACATTTGGCTGCTGGGAACTGATCGAACATGTTGGAGAGCGGACTCTAAGAGTCTGCCCAAAATCTAATTAATTATAATAACTCACATTGATGTAATCAATTACTCTCTGCCTCTGAGGGGCAGGTGGCTATCAAGTCTGATAATGGTCAGAGTTTATGGCATAAAGGCACATATACACTCAAATGCACACACTTGCACCAACACAACAGCTAGACCATGGCACATCCAGGGTTAGGGCTTCCATTCCCTGTGTGGCTCAGTGGGCAGAACAAGACATTAACATTGTCAGGATTAGGGGTTTGATTCGAAATTTGAACTTCAATACCCAGAAATCCTGTGCAGTGAGGTCAGTAAACGTCACACAGCTCGCTCATGTTTACCAACCAGCCGGTCTGTGATGCTTTATACCAAAGATAGTCCAGCTTTCTCTGCTCACTGCTGTTTAGGAGACAGTTTGGATTTCACTCTGAAGTTTTGATTTGTCAATTCCTGTGGGCAGAGAAGTGACCAGACCTGACACCAGAATTTCATTTGGTCTAACAGTGTGAATCTAAAGGGCAGTTTATAGTACAGCGATTTATGATCGCCCGATGGACATCGCTACAAAGTCACCAACATTCCATCATCGCTCAACTTTGATTTTGGACGCTGTCGCTCATAAAAAATAGAAACACTAGAGCGATTATAGAACGCATCGCAGAGTCGGAACCTACAGACTCCACCGCCTCCAACCAGCTGCTGCAGTCTGCTTTTAATAACGCCATGTAACGAAATATATTTTCTTAATTGCACTAATTGAAAATTTAACCATTTGAAAGGAAAATAATAATAATACAGTTTGTAAACCAGTCTGCAGAATAGCCTAATGTACCTACATGTTATGTAACTGCTTTTGCAATGTTATTTTTCACTCTTTCTTTTTAAATAAGAAGTTTCATTCAAGTAAATCTATTGTCTTAATCCAGGTCTAGATAAATAGCATAAATTGTCTCCTCAGTGTACGTTTTATTCTACAGTCGTTAGGATAAGAGAGTTCCATAATGTTGTCATGACAACTGAGCCAGCGATGGGGTCAAAGTTCAATCCAATTTAAGTCTCAGCGATGTGCGCAACAACCATCGCAACGATGACAGATCGCCTGTCGCTGGAAGTATAAACAACATGTCATTGCGACCGATGATAGAATATGATCATCGCCGGTGGTGACGATCATAAATCGCTGTACTATAAACTGCTCTTAAGTCATCTAAATTAGTGGGGATGAGACGCTATTCTCTACAGCAACCCCACTTTGTGATTTAGGCTGGTGAGACGGGTGTATTTTTCCATAAAGATCTTGCCTATAGTAAAGCTTTAAAATGTTTACACTCATGGCACTGTAAAGTACTTTGGATAAAAGGGTCCACCAAATACTATATGGTGTGTACGCATGCACTCACACTTGCTCTCAGTCACACTAACCCTGCATGCACAAACACAAAGATGATGTTAGGGTAATACCACATATAATAGAGAGGTAATGCACACCAAAAATTGTTGAGAGGTATTGATCACTGGGAGAAGACAGGAGAAAACAAGAAAGGCTGTATAAAAAAAAGGGCTGAAACCTCTTCAAATACAGAATATTTTCTATGGAGCTAGAGTGTGCAACACACTTTTTCAGGGTAATACCACAACCAGAGCAGCAACACATGGCGTGCTGAAAGATAACCCAAATGGGGTACGTTAGCAAACTGGAGAACAATAAAATAGAAAACAAAAATGGATTCCTGCAGCCCCTATGACCAAACCTTTTCAAACCCACAAACAGCACTTTGCTTTGTAGTTTCACTAACCAAACCGAAATAATTGTACACTCTTGGAAAAACAAGATATTTTTTTACTCATAGATCACCATGACCTGGTCCCCGGCCAATTAGGGCTCCATGCCTGGGGTCGGAGTTGGCATGGAAACCCCACACGACTGGCCAAGGTGTCGGTGGGGGGGGGGCGACCGGAGTATAAATACCACAGTGTAAGAAAACAACAACAACATAAACATAAACAGCATCAATAACCATATGGCAGCCCTCGCAGCGCAGAGTAGGTGGGACGCAAGCATGAGCTCATAACAGACTCAGGGGGCGGAGCCTAGCTGAGAGGTTTTTGGGGAAATCTGGGTTTGGGAAGCGAATGAGAAAAGCTTCAGCCTCATCCAGCAATGAACGCCAAGGTGGCCTTAATGGTGCGATAAGTATGATTTTTACTGCCACGTAGCACAAAATGACCATAATATATCTGCGGGGGGTTGATTGGGTTGCTGATCAATACCAATAACTCAACCATTGCTGAGATTTCTGACTTTCAAAACGCTCCCACACTCCCAAACTCCCTCTTCACTAGAGTAGTAGGCTATATTACTCTCTGTTGGATCTCTGCTCTAATTAGCTAGCTTACTCATCTCTATGTTGAAAATGTGACTATTGTTTGTGTCGGTTACAGGCCACTATATGCTGTGCAGAGACCCATCGATGTTGTTGCTATTCATTGGTCGCCAAAATGGGTCGATAAAAGTCATAGATTACTGAATGCTCCTCTAAGCCAAGCACTTAACCCTGGTTGTTCCAGTAGTGCTCCCAGCAGCCAGGAGCAGAAGGTGCTGGTCGTACTGGGAAGCTCCCAGCTGTGACTGTGTGACAGTAGTGGCGTTTCCGTCAAGCCATTTTATGTGAAAAGTGAAGTTTCGAATGGGAATAAGCTGAGTGTACACCAAATTTAAAAAAAAGGCATTTCTACCATTAAAATATTGGCCATAGCATTTAGTCGTCGCCACCGGGAAGCAAGAAATATGGCCACCAGTAGATTATATGACAGAATAATTATTACTTCACAGACGGCAAGTAACTGTTGGAAACCCCTCTCCATTTTTATTTGTGAGACCTGATTCGCATTTTAAGATTGTTGACTTTTCAAAAGTTTGTTTGTGAGGCATGGTCTGTTGCTGTCAACTTTCCCTGGATAAATGTTTTAAAAAAAACTGTGGACTTTCTTCTGTGGTCATTAATTAAATTTTATAGAGTTTCTGCTCTTGAAACCTGTTAAAAACCCATTGGATAATTTCAAAAATACTTGGGCGTTAAATAAGAAACTATATATGTTTTCTGGACTCAAATAGCATGTAACTCAGCAAACTTTTCATGGATAAATAAAGGTTAAAAAAGATAAGACCATTATGTCTTTACAAACCTACGACAATACTGACAGATGTTTGTACACTGTGTTCTTGATTTGTATAAAACACTTTGAATGAATCTTGTGAATGTGAGAAAATGTTTTGTAGATGAAAAATATTTTTACATTTAGGCTACTGTACATTGTTAGGAATTTAACTGACTTATCAAGACCAACTTACAATGACTGCAAAAGTAGAATAAGTTCCTAGATAGCTAACATTACAAGCAACCAACGGAAAGGACTGCAAGTATCACAGCCATAGTGCCCTGTCAACATATATTTGTATGATTATGTATAATAGAAAAGAAGAAAAGAGACAAGTCGTAACCCAGGTCAAATCAAGTCAAAATAATTTTAGTCAAGTTAATGAACAGGTTCATTATAAATAGCTATACAGAGAACAAAGGACAGGTAAAAAACAAGAAAGAACGAGCACATCGCACATTTTTGGCTATGGGGCCAGAGCTTGTGTGTGTGTGTGTGTGTCTGTACTTTTGTCTACAGTTCTGCACCCTTTGTGTTTTGGGGACTCGTGCCCAATGTTGGGGCTCCCCTGTCGGCGTAGGCTGCCAGGAAAGTGAGGTGATCAGAGGCCCACAGGGTGTTTGGGGAGCTTTGAGAAGAGGCTTTAATGAAGTGGCAAACAGTGACAGGACAGGCATCAGTTGACCACACATGGGCGGCAGCCAAGAGCCCAGCAGCCTCTCTGCGGGACGGCAGAAGAGCTACTGAACTCAAAGGTTTGGGGCAGAGAAGAGAAGAGAAGAGCGGTCACTGCCACGCTGCTTTATCGGCCGTCATGTTCACTTATTACCTACGTCCAACCAGCTCTTCCTATTCTCTTTTCTCCTTCTACTTTCTTGGCTGCCGCTGTGTCACTTTGTAATTCCATTTTAGGTAATGCGGTTATCCAGTAGAATGAGCTTAAACTCCGAATTGGCTTTACAACTTTTCAAGCAACCAAGTAAGCAGTGTGACTGTGGGTTCACACTGTGAGCAACGCGATCAAAAAGCCACTGGAGGTCCGTTCATTTCCCACGGAGCTGAGCGACCAGGAAAACCCGGACGCTGTGTGAACGGTCAACAAGCTCGTCACCACGGCTGAACGTTTCGTCGCCGCTGACCGCGAACAGCCACTCAGATTTCTGCAGTTCCTTGTTTCCCTGCCGATGTGATTTCGCTTCATGAATAGTTCCACCAGGCAAGTGCAAAGAAGTTGATTCCAGCCATTCAAAGCTTCCCAGTACTGTACTTTCACTTGAAACTCTTACTTGAAAGACGACAGGAATAAACGCCTAATAACATGCTGCTTGAAGAACGGTTGCATCCATCTGATTAATGCTACCTGGTTAGCTGTGTTCACTCATCAAAGAGATGTAACGCTATGAAAGCCAATACCAGAGTACATTATTTACATGTTCGAAACTTTGCAGCTGCAGACCGCTGCATAGACGCCATCGGAGCCTCGCGCACCGCCCACAATTGGCCAAACTGCCCACAGTGTCTGACAGTAGCTGGAACAAATATTCCGGTGTCCCCAGAATGATTATTTATGATAGATAAGTAGTGAAGAAAGGACAGGAGGCAGTGGAAGGTAGTGCCTCTGAAGTCTAAATGATCTAAAATGATTTTGTATTGTTGAAACCTCCACCCACAACCTGCAGTGCCTAGTTTATGGTGCAGAATAATCCATTGCACTTGGGGTTGAAATCCAATACCCATTATCTCCAACTGCTCTCCTCCTCCTATGTGTACAACTACACCTACATGGGCATGCATGCGGGTGAGCGCACACACACACACACACACACACACACAAACACACACACAAACACACACACACTCAGTATTGCCCTGGGCATTATTTCCATACAATATGATGCGTCCAATTGTTCTGATGCGCTCCACAGTGTTCATTTGCATAATACTCATTTACAAGGATGTTTGTTTGCTGATTGGCCAGAGCGCCCTTCCCCCTCTTTAATCATTCATCTGGATGACCCGCGCTTAATGGGGTTGGCACACCCAGTGATACGCCTCGCTTCATGTAACGGCAGCCCGCTCCCTTTATCCAATCAGTGAGCCGGATTCACTAACTGGTGACATATGGAAAATGCGTTCCAATCATTTAAGCCATCACCGCGCAGTGTGAGTCCATGTTGGCACAGCACAGGTACAGTGCGTTAACATGCATTTTCAACCAGCAGCTGCCAGCCTTTTCTTCCTCATGAACCACAAACTCACCTGAGAGGACCCTCGCTCTCCTCCCCCGAGTGTGTGGTGTGTGTATGCATCTTTCAAACACATCTTTCAAGCATTTAATAACATACTCTTTAGTTATTTACTACAGGTAATATCTGAAAATGAATGGATTTTATACAACAGGTAGTTTGTATAAGACGCATTCCAGCTGTGCCGAAAATTCCCATAAAGCACAGTTATCTGTGCCAACTTGGTTGCTATGGTGACTCTTGTGGTAACCAGGGAGCTAATTAGGGATATTTCCTGTTTTCCCCTGTTTTTTGTTTTTTTTTATGCTTTTATACTGCTTTAAGAAAATGTTTCAGTAAGTAGACTTGCGTCAATAACCATTATATAAGAGCCATTACACCCTGGAGGACGTTCTTTCCTGTGATTATGGGGCTTCAGTGCTGCCAAGCGTTGTTATTTGCAGCACCATTTTACCCATCACCCACAGTGAATAATGCTCTTTTGGGCATTATTGCTATAAAACA
Organism: Centroberyx gerrardi; assembly: GCF_048128805.1. Taxonomy (NCBI): domain Eukaryota; kingdom Metazoa; phylum Chordata; class Actinopteri; order Beryciformes; family Berycidae; genus Centroberyx; species Centroberyx gerrardi. The sequence continues at coordinate 27,727,430 of NC_135999.1, forward strand.
GACTTTTCATTCAGCACTGAGTTCCTGGCAGTCTCTTACATATAGTCTCTTCACCTCAAATGCTCCGCTCCTGAGATCTTTTAGGGGGTTAAACGATCTCCTGGGTCCCGGACCTCAAGTTTGGAACCACATTTTTTGACGATGTCGTATCTCATATTGAATGGCAGGGTCCAATTTGATGCGCTGTCTCTGTGAAGGACAGCCAAGACTGGGGATGTTATATAATATGATATAAAGCTGAATGCCCTGTTTATAGCCTTGTAATGTCAACTGGGGTCTCAGACTCTTACTGCAGCGCGGCAGCCGGCCCGTATTATGCAGTGGATTTAATACCGCAGTACCTGCTGATGGAGAGAAGTTCAATTTAACCTCCACCGCAACATAGGAGAGATTCAATTTCCCCCTCAAGCTTTTTTTAATATATATATTGATGCATTATACTCAGCCGGATAGCGCCTTTAATATCACCCTGGACACCTTCTCCACTTTTATACGAGTCCGTAAACTGGGTTTGGGTGAGTTCGGGGGATTGTCGGAAAAGTTTTGTGGGGGGGGATTAGAGGGTGAAATTGGAGGTGTGCTATCGTAAATGGCTTTAATCCGCTGGTCCTCTTAGGACGGGCAGATAATAGTCAGATAATAGGTCACGGTAGGTTCAGCAGTCCCGAGGCGCGGAGCAGACGTATGGCTCTGTACCTGGGAAAAGAGCAAATAGAGTTTCTCCCTGTGTGTTAGCAGTTTCCTGGCTATTTCCCTACAGAGCTTTGCCTCATTGACTCGATCACACATGTCAAACGCGTTGCTCTCCCATGCAAGTTCATTCATTTCACACTAGAGTACCACTGCATCATTCCCTTGGAAAAAAGCATTTCATTGCAGTGCAGGTGTTGGATCGATCCTACTTATTAATTCTATCCTGGGTTAATTATATTCTACTTATGTGTTGGTAATGCATGTGTAAATAAACTGAATCTTGTTTTTTTTCTTAGCTCTGTGCGATGTTTTTGTGATGACACCACTTCATTAGCGGTTCAAAGTTACACCGAAAATCTACGCTGTAATACTGCAATCACTGACCGCATCTACTCAGTTTCATTGTGTTACATTAGAGCCATGGGATCGTGGCGTAGAACTCTGCACACAGTTTGCAGCAACATAAATGCATTATGAACCCATAAGTATGATTACAGTAAACAATGTTGCGTTCCACTGCATTTTGTTGTCTTTTCCTGTTGTGCTCTGTGCTTTTATGCTGGGTCTTTCTGTGTTATGTTGGGTTTCACAACGTGTTAGGCTGGGTTGTGTTGCATTGCAGGGCTTTGCGTTATACGGTGATGTGTTGCTTACCGTACCGTAAATGTCAAAAACCATCCCCTTCATAAAACTGCCCTTTCATCTCTCTTTACGGCACAAAGATATAATTTAATCAAGAGACGTGTAAACCACTTATTATTGATATTTAATCATTTTGTTACAATATAAACAAAAGGCTAAACAGCTGGTCCCCCACCCTCCACGCTGTCTTTGCCACTATCGAATTGTTCGTCCCCATAAGACCCCTCCACCCCCCTTTAAAATTTGTGTACAAATTGACTACTGGCATTCTCAGCTGCTCAGTGATGGAGGACGATGCTACAAGCGAGCAACTGGCGTCCCAGGACATTTCAGCTATGGTGACTACAAAGCCTCGTTCTCAAGCAAAAAAGAAAATGACAAATCAGTGTTATCATTACGGTATTTTGCAGGATGATATATTACCTCTTCACCAGGTGTTTCTGCTACTGTACCTGTGACTGGTGGAGGAGACAAGTTCTATCAATGTTGTTGCAAGTGGTTGCCAATAGAGATCGATAAGAGTTCATAAATGACTTAATGCCCCTTTAAGTTGAGTGTTGCATTGCACTGCATGACAATCTGTCGTGCTGCATTGTATCACAGTGTTGCATTGTGCCGTGTGAAGCTTTGTGTTGTGTTATGCTGTGTTGTGTTGGGCTGTTGTGCTGCGTGACACTGCATTGCATTATGTTGCATCACGCTGCTCCCTTCTAGCTCTGCATAGCGACAAAGTCCTTGATGGCATGCTGGGTAAACACTGCTGTTGCCCACTGAGTCAGGACTCGGGCTTTAGACCGGAGCAAACACAACCTATTAGAAGACAGGAAAGGTTAATCACCGAATCTCCTCTGTGCCTGAGATGTTTCTGTCTCGCCGCATCGCACTCCACGAAACTCTGTTGTAATAAAGAGGACAAACAGATACTGTACTGTGTGGGAACAGGAAGGTGAGAAAATAGCCTTTGACCGTGACAGAAATAGCATCATAAAAAGATCCAAAGTAAGCAAAACAAGTTTCAGTGCACACACCGTTCTATTCTTGTATACCACGCACACACACACTCAACGTGCATCACTATCTCTGTCTCCATAAATCACACATAGGGACAAACTAGTACACACACACACACACACACACACAACACACAGTGCCATGCCAGCTAAGACATGCCACGTGGGGACACAGAGGAGAGCAGCAAGGGAAAAGCAGACCCACCCTGGGGCCTTTTGTTTTATCTGTGTGTGTATGTGTGTGTGTGTGTGTGTGTATTTGTGCTCATTGTAAGTCACTGTAGATGACAGCATCAGCTAAATGTAAATGTAATATATGTATTTCCCTGTGTTTCTGTGTGTGTGCAGTGTGTAGTTCATGCTACATTAGGCCCTAGGGAAATGTGTCAGCAACGCCTTCGATCAGCCCTGCTGGGTAGTGTGTGTGTGTGTGTGTGTGTGTGTGTGTGTGTGTGTGTGAGGGTGTGTGTTGGGCCAGTGCAGTGTTCCATTATGTACCTGTACATATGCGTGAAGTGGTAGGTGGCAAAAGTTTCATGCTGTTGGCAGTGACAGTGTGGGTGTAGTTGCTGAATAATGCAGTGTGTCTGTGTGTGTACGTGTGTGTGTGTGTGTGTGTGAGAGAGAGAGAGAGAGAGAGAGAGAGAGAGAGAGAGAGAGAGAGAGAGAGAGAGAGAGGAGAGGAGGGGATTGAGTGTGGCGGGTGTAAATGTGAGTTGTCAAAATGCGGCTTCACCCTCCTATGGCACGACTCTGGAGGATTACAGCATGTTCACACACACACACACACACACACACATACACACTTAAACATGGGAACACATGTACTACCAATCAACAGTTTGGACACACGCATTACTATTTTCCACATTTTAGAATAATAGTAAAGACATCAAAACTATGAAATAACACAAATGGATTTATGCAGCGACCAAAAAAGTGTTAAACAAATCAAAACTATCTTATATTTTAGATTCTTTAAAGTAGCCGCCCTTTGCCTTGATGGAAAGGCAAAGGCTTTGGAAAGAAATTCATACATAGGATCAACTTCACTATTTATATTTGTCTAAGAAACTAATTTCAAGCATTTAAGCATAAGCCTTTAGATCAAAATGGGTTTAAGAGAATGAAAAACATAGTACATTCAATCAGGTGTAAAAACACACACTCACATGCAGAAACTGTACAAACACACTCACACTGGCACGTTCATTGCCACCTTTTAAGAAACCAAAATGTTTCTGACCAGCATCAGATGACCTCATCCATGCTCTTCGGTTGACTGCCTCTCCTCCCTACACACACACACACACACACATACACACCACCCCCGACAGCTCACTGACCTTTGGCTAAACCAGGAAGAAACCAGTCAGCGAAAGGAATAATCGGCCAACAACAGACTGTTTGTTCTGGCAGACCTGGCAGGACAGACATGGCAGCGATGGAGCAGCCAGTGAGTCAATACACTGTAGACCAGCAGGCAATATGGCCGGCGCTGGCCCTGATTCGGCTGGGGGCGTGCAACTGTTTGGAAACAGGTTTCGGGGTCAGGCAGAGCAAAATCATTCACATTTTAATACGATATTCAAATACTTCATCTCCATATTCATTGAAGCCGCAGCCAGCAGTTTCAGAGTGTTGTGCCGAAATTGAGGAGTCAGGTTTCTGGTGTTTAAATAGATTGATAAGGAATGCCTTCAGAAAAATTGCAGAAAAATTGAAAAAAAAAAACAGCTCTGCACTGCTGCTCTGGCAATACTGCTCATATAACACTCATGCCAATAAACCACTCTGAGTAGAATGTAATGGAATTAAGTGGAATTGACTTGAATTGACTTGGACTGAATGGAGCGGAATGGAAGTAAACTGAACTGAACTGAACTGACTTAAAAAGGAAATAGGTGATGTTATGGTAAAAATAAAGTTGTTTGCAGTATATGCACAGCTTGGCAAGGAAATACAATCCACTGTTGCATTCAAGCAGCGCACTGAGTTCCTATACTGCTATAGTATTTATCCCATAAATCACACGTAAGAGTAAGAGTGTGTGTGTGTGTGTGTGTGTGTGTGTGTTTGTCACAGCTTACGCTCTTTTTTAGATTTCCTTTATGCAATGTTTTTGCATTTGCCCATGTTTAATGTTGTTTTTTTTTTTTTATGGTTTTATTTTTTTATTATGAATGTGCTTCCCAATTTTTATCTCAATATTTTTTTTATAGATTTTACTATTTCTTGTTTTTATGCCTTTTTGCAAGGCACTTTGTAAACTCTGCCTTATATTATAAGTGCTATAAAAAAGTTTACTACCATTACCATTATTACTATTGTTGTTGTTGTTGTTAAAGCAATGATAGACAAGGCAACTTCTTGGCAACTCTAACATAACAGTACCCAAGGAGCTGACTCAGCACCGATGCTGTAATCCCATAGGAGCATCCTGTTGCCAGGAAACTTTAGAATATCTCTCACTTTATCTGTGATGCCCAAAGAATCACTTATCAGACCTAGAGTCAGAATACAGCTGTAGCAACACAGCGTCTTCACACTGTGGTCTCCTGTGTCTCAGGGTGTTTTATCCCTAAGAGTCAATAACACCTCAAGGTCCTAATTCTTTTTAGCAGAGGTGTGACCAAGTCATCTGAGGCACAAGTCTCAAGTCAAGTCTAAATGTAGATTATCAAGTCAAGTCCAAGTCAAGTCCATGTCAAGTCAGAACAAATCAAGAGTCCAGAATCAATTTAATATCTTAAAGAAAACTAAATATCTAGGACTTTTCAATGCAATATGGTTTTAATAGGATAAAAACTTGGTAAGAGCATCATGAGTTTGATTTCTATAATCAGTTTCAACTTCAATAAATTCAATCATTCCATACAAATTCGGAAAACAGAATTTAAATTCAGTCGTCTGCTGGAACAAATCTCATCACTTTCAATCTAAGTCATTTACACAAACACAAGATCTTTTGTCGAGACTTTAGAAACCTTTTCAAGTCATCAAAGTACAAGTCAGAGTCAAGTCCCAAGTCACCAGAACCCAAGTCAAGTCTCAAGTACTTAAAATTGTGACTCGAGGCCCCACCTCTGCTTTTTAGGCCAAATTAAAAAAACGGTTGCAGTCTGAGGAAGGCTTGTGTGGCAAAACATGTCAGTGCATTTCTAAACTATTCTGTAATGTAATGTAAAAAATAAAAAGGTTTTGAATATTTCAGTAGTCGAGTGCCTTGGATTCACAGAAGCCTTGCCCTCTTCACTCCTGCTAAGTCAGTTATCCCAATACTCAATAAACAAACCGGCAGACACCGGCGGCAGGATGACCCCGCTTTATTGCCGACTGCAAGGAGAGGAAAAGCATCAAACGCAGGCGATGGACTGGTCTCAGAGATAGATGGGTCTGAGGCAGAGCGTTTATACGCAGGAGTTACACGAGGTCGTAAACATTTCATGGTTTTGTCCAATAAGAGGGGAGAGGTCAGCACTACAGACAAGGGTTTAACAGAGAGCCAATAAGAATGGTTTGCGGCGCCGACCACCAAGGCCACAACGGTCCTGGTCTTGGTCGTTCCACCCACACACACACTTGTATACTCTTGTGTAAACTGATTTGATCTCATAACCTAAACAGCCTACAGCGTCGGGGAAGAAAATATGGTAAGCTATGAAGATTTGGAATAACTGAGAAGATTTCTATTAAGTTAAATAATGATTCGGAAGAAAGAATGTAAAACAGGTGTGTCTTTTATATACACCCACAAATGTATGGATACCCCTTACTCCATTTTACCTACATGAATCCTGCCAATAAGTCTACAAGGTCCTAATTCTTTCTGACATAATATTTCATACCGTCGCTGTCGAGTGAAAACCCCATGTCTCCAAAATGTCAGCTTTTCAGGAACTAAGAAAAACAGCCTTGTTTTTAGCTTGATCACAATGCATTTTTGACTTTATTCTGTGGATTTTCTTTTGGTTTCATAAGCCCAGGAGGTTTTTCCTCAATCCTCTGTGGAGCATGTAATCCTGAATTGAATCCTGAAGTGAAAACATGAAAATCACCATTAACCGTTAAATTAACCGTTCTTTACCGTTAAATGGTTTTCACAGGACAACAGCGATACACTATTGTCACTGCACAATGAACACAGCTCCAGCTAGGAAGCAAAGTTTGGACTACTAGTGTTAGCAACAAAATTTAATTCCAGGAAGTCGAAAATCACCCGGAGAATCCCCAGAGGCTTCAGAAACCTTCCCTCAGGGGCGCGACTTTGTTAGCTGTGCAGCTCTGGAGCCCTGCGCTCGCTCAGCAGGAGGTCTCTGCATGAGGCACACCAGGCAAAACCAAAGCCTTTACATCTGTAATAACCCATAGGTTTTCATTGCAGGGCCAAGCAGTGAGGCCACTGCCAAGCAGATGACATGTCCAATACTGGCGGCCATATTAAAAATTGATAGAGCGTGCCAGAGAGTGAGAGTCAGAGAAAGGGGGTGGGTGGGGGGGGGGGGGGGGGGGGGGGGGAAACAAAGCAATAAGAGAGAAATGGTGAGACACTGAGGGGAGGAGGGTGAAGGAGAACGAGGGAAATGAAAAGCTGAAGGGATAAACAAAGGGAGGGGGGTCGGGGAGACGGTGATTGGTGAGCGTTGGGTGTGAGGAGGTGGATGGATTATTGAGTTTTGGCAGCTGGACATGACCTGAGAGTCCAAACACGATATGTATGTGTGTGTGTGTGTGTGCAAAGCCATGATCAGATAGGAGGCTCTTTCTCCTGCTCAAACACAAAGCTCAGCTGTGAGCGTCGCTAGCAACAGAGAGAGCAAAGGCAGCAAGCAGCTTTACATCGCTCTGGTTGCTATGCAACACAAAGTTTGGCAACAACTTGCAAGCTAATTAGCATTAGTTAGCTAACCTGAAGTATTAACTTCTTCCTCCCTTCCCGTCCAGCCACTGGGTCCATCATTACAAACGCAGGTTGCACGGCCAAGCTCTGTTCAAACCTACAGAACTTTATTTTAAATTCTAGTCAAGAGAGACACCAAATGTGTCATGCTGAATTACAGGGAAATGTGTATAAAATGATGCACAAACATCTAGATTTTTTCCATTTGATGTAATGGTGCAGCCATAAAAACATGGCGTCTTGTATTTTAATATTTCATTCAATATAAGCAGCTAGAGCTTCAAGAAAGAGTTTGAACGAGCAGATACAGAATATGGATGTGACGTTGTACAGTTAGGATTTTTTTTTTCTAACTTTTAAGCTACTTAAGGGGAAATTTAGGTAAAGTCAGGGTACAAGGGGCTAAAGGGGGTTATGTTGCTGAAAATAAAAACAGACAAGAGAAAGTTAGTGATTGCTGTGCTTGCTGTTGAAGAAGAGGATGAGGAGCCCGTTCTGAAACAGAGAATGTGGGAACATATGATGTCCTGCTACAGAGAACAGAGTTTATCATCTTGTTCAAAAGCTCTGTCTAGACAGCGTTCATTACAAGGACTATTTTCACAGTGACAGCTTAAGTTCTAAAGTTGAGACATGTTCAGCTTGCAGCTCAGAGCAGCGCTACACAACGTGCCGTGGCCACAACATGAGGCACGAGAGACACTCGCCTGCCACGACCAAACCACTGAAAATAACTGAAAACATTTTAAAAAAGCGTCCTGATCACAGCCAAGTGTGCTTGCTTGTATTTGTGTGTGTGCATGTGCTTGCCGCAGAAAACCACAGAACCCGAATGGATAGAAGGGTCATTCCCATTCAATTCAACATTCCATTTTTATGTAGGGTGACCACATTTTCAAACCCCCAAACCGGGACCCTTAAGTGTACCGCACGTTCATGCACGCGCACATGTATGCGCTTATGCATGCACCATAGGCGTTTTCATCAGGATGGGGGACAATTATTTCAGCGCTTAGCACACCTAATGACTGCACCTTTCAACACCATGGACAGCGCCTCAGCAAACGAAAAATGATGTTTTGTCTCCAAAAATCCACCAAAACATAGTTTTTTGATTTGGGATTGATGTGAAGTCGAGGATCTTGACGTTCACCCCTCAGTTGGTAGTCACTAGAGAGAGAAATACAGTCTGTGATGAAGCTACGTTAGCCTCATCGCTAACTTGCTTCTCTTCTCACTTCTCCCTCAGTTTAAAACTTGGCTCGTCCTCCTCGTCTTCTTCCTCATCTTCCTCCTCCTCCTCCTTGAACTCATTAATGTACTCCTGCACCTCCTTCCTCCATATCCGGCATATTTTGTTTACCATGCTAATCTAGCATCTCATCTGGAGTAAGCCAGGGCCGGGCTGATGATAATGATGCTGTAATTAGCTGATTAGGAATGGAGAGAGCTCGTTAAGGATGCTAGCCAGACGAGAGGACACTTGATTATATAATTATAATCATGTGTGTGTTTGAATACTGATATGAGATATAATGCCGCCGTGAGAATCTATTAACACTCATAAGGTGGAGCTACTGAGGCTGTGTGTGTGTGTGTGTGTGTGTGTGTGTGTGTGTGTGTGTGTGTGTGTACCTGACAATAGCTGCAATAATAGAAGTGACAATAGAAGAAGACACACATTTTCTTTCTTCACACACACACGCAATCACAGTCTCACTTTCCCTACAGCAGGGCAATTTCAACTTATTTTTTCCAAAGTTACTTTTGTATTTTGATGTTTGCATATCATTCTGCTCACTGTTGTTTTGATCTCATCAGGTTTTTGTACCCAGTTCACTTGTGTTTTTGTCTTTTTTTTTTCCTTTTATCTTTTTGGGGCAAGATGTTTTTCTGAGCCCTTTTGGATTTCATTCTCACACCCACACAGTTTTGAATTTAATTTATTTTATTTTCAGCTATCTTTTTTTTTTTTCCATTTGTTTGTACAAGTAAATTAAATTTAATCCCTAAAGCTTTAGGAATTGTGGCCCAGGAATGCATCAAATAAAGATTGCTTAGGATTTACCACGCTGATATTTTGGTTCAAATTGTTCTCACTGTATTATTTTCAGGCAGAAATTTCTTCTTCTTTTGCAGCAAGAAAACCTCACCATAGCTTAAAGCAAGAGGCTGTAGGCCCACATTCCTGGGTGTTGACACTACTCCAAAGGTATGTGAGTAATCATACGTGTGAAAATAGACCCAATAGAGTTTGATGGCGCCCACTTAATCAACAGAAAAAATGCATCAGCCATTCAGCTGTTGAAAAGAGCGCTGGAGGAGGAGAGAGAAGTTCACACTGTGGGTACCAACACCCTGTAGTCGGTTATTCTGCCGCAAATTTACCTTTTGCATTTACCTTCCAAGTTGATATTTTTAGAATTCTGAAAATGCCTTTAAATCCCCAAAATTTAGGAGAAGTCGTGGAACGATGCGATCATTGCAGTGTTGGAGACATTTAAATTTAAAGTTTGGACACCCAGCTGTTTCTACACATGGCCTTTCTATTGATAAAACTACATACAGGCTTTATTTTTCAATTTGGCAATCGATTATTTCATTCTCAGTTCTTTATTTATAAATATATATTATTTATTTATTTTACATTATTCATCTCCTATTGCAATCGCTGTTGTAACTTGCGCAAGGAACTTTTAATTTAGCCTAGTGGAGTTTATAACCGGAGGGTTGTTGGTGCAAAGCCTGGTTTGAAAACAATCTGGATGGGGGAGTTTGACACCCTTGCCACTCCCTCAATAATTTCTGCTGAAGTGCCCTTGAGCGCTCAACCCTTAAAGGAATAGCTTGCCCAAAAAAATTAAATTCAGTCATTATTTACTCCTCCTCATGCCAATACAACATCAGATGAGTGTTTTTTCTTCATACAGCTTACCAGGAGTTCTCCAGGCTCACTGCCAGAGAAGCTTTCTTCCAAACAATTGCAGTAAATTTTGTTTTTTTCCACTCACAGAGCAATCGCATGGCATCAGAAGACTTGGATTATGCTTTTTTGCCCATTTTGAAGCCTAAAGGACTGGCCGCCATATATTGTAGTTCTTTAGAAGAAAGCTCCCCTGGTAAGTTGTATGAAGAAAAAAACACTCATCCGATTTTGTGCTGGCGTGAGGACGAGTAGATAATGACCGAATTTAAATTTTTGGGTGAACTATCCCTTTAAAGTCTGGCTGGACTGGGCCGCTTCCAGGTGTGAAACAGACTGCTAAATAAAAAGAGCACACACACGCTCAATAGACCTTCCCTTTTTTATCTTTAAATAAAGATTAAAGAATCACATAATTTGAAAGGTTCCTCCCCATCAATGTTATCTGTCTTGTGGGACAGAAGTGAAGAAGTTCATTTAACTTTTCCTCTGGCGGAGATACTATCTTTCAATTCAGGCTCACACAAAGCTCGGCTGGTAGTGTGTCTGTCTATTGTGCGAGCGCAGCAAGGCTCGAGGGTTCAAGGCTGAAAGAGATACTCGACCCGAGAGGAAGGCCTTGTTAGCATTAATAATAATAACGCATTTTATTTTTAACTCACTTTTTATTAGTTGAAAACTCATAGGATGAAAACTCAGCTCTTGAAGAAGCACCTGACGTGACTTCTCTCCCCTCTGAATCATGACTCATCAAATCTTCCTCAAACATGTTTCTATTCTGAGGTGAAAAACAATTATTTTCTCTTTGTTTTTTTATCTTAGCACTCAGTGATTCTCAACCTTTTTCATAGCAAGGAGCCCTAATTTAGTCCACATTAGGGCCACAAACCCCCATTTGATGAGATTTTGTCTCTCGGACCTAAATCTGAGAATATTTTTATTGTTAGATGTGATTTTGTATATCTGTTTTGGATATCTGTATTAGATAACAGTGAAACTATGATCAAAACAGTCATTCTTCTACATTCTGTAATTGTGTTACCTTCTTGTAAATGAAGTTTAACAATTCATCAGTTTGCTGGGGACCCCCTTGTACCCCCTCAAGGACCCCTGGTGGTCCCCGGACCCCACGTTGAGAACCACTGTTCTACATGATCATTCCAGCGTCACAGATGTGTTGTCAGGAAACTGAACCTTACACTCGTTACCATTGGTTTCTTGTAATTTTGGTGCCCTAGGAATTGAATTTTATTCTACTGTTCGACTCATTGAAACACGCTCTGGATAAGAGAATCAGCAAATTCCTAAAATGTAAAGTGAACTAAATGCAAATGTCAAAGTGCTACATCTTAGAACACAGCAATAAATTGTGAGTAAAAACTAAACATTTAGACATTCAAGCAAAAGCTTTTCCAAGGATTTTTTTTAGACCCAATTTTAAAGGTTGCACCCTGAGGAAGGATTGTATTTTACCCATTGTGCATTTTTAAACTATTTTGCAATGTATTAGCCAATAAAATCGAATATATACCTGAATGCCTTGGGTTCATTCATGATTCCACTGTAACTTTGAAGCCAAGGCAGCATTTCTCCACTGTACTATTTCGTCCAAAACTTTGTAAAAGAGCCCAGATGGGCAGGCAGGGTGAAGAATAAATCTTTTTAAATTCTAAATTTAAATTTTTAAACTCCGGTCCTCGGTGCCCTGAGCGCTAAAAACATGCTACGCTCAGCAGCTCCGGGAACCCGCAACAGTGTGCGTGTCCTTCCCATTAAAAAGAAGAAGAAGAAGAAAACTGTGTTAGAAAGAGATGTGTCTGTTCCCCGCAGACACGCCGGCTAAAACCCTCCAAAACATGAACCGATGATGAAGTGACCCCTTCCATAAAGTATTTGTGAAATTAAAAGTCTATAGCCACCAGTTGAAATGTGAATAATACCATTCCTGCTGCTTTGTACTTTGCTAAAAACATCACTCATCTGGGAAACTCACAGCCAGCAAGTTATTTCTCATAAGGAAACAAAAGACGCTATTTCCCTGAACCAAAGCCACCCGCTCGGCATTCATAATGACGGATTATTGCATGGGATTGATGAGGATGGCTGTCTGAAGGGTATTTAGTGGCATTTCAAACTAAATGGGATCCCGCGAGCAGCCGAGGGTGTTTTGATTTTGGATTACATATTTTATAACCCTCTGCATGCATCAAGAAGCAGTCTGAATAGACCTGAGCCCAGATGCGTGCCATTGTCACTTTCTGTCTTTGTTTGGGAGAGACTGTCATGTCAGACTCCATAGCCAAATCTGACAGTTTGATGCCTTGCCTTGAAGTAAACGCTGCCTCACTAAGCAGGACTCTTCACAACGATCTCAACTTTTAGCTCTATAGTTTGCCTGAAGAAGTTCTCTGACCGAAATATTCGCTTTTTTCATCACAGTAGATGTGAAACCTGCATTGGAGGCGGTGTGTGGAAGCTTTTTTTCTTTGAATTTATGGTCTCTGTCGCCTCCAGCACCTGAGTGTGCGGTATAATAATAAATAATAAACTTTATTCGGTAACACTTTAGATTAGGGAACACATATTAACTATTAACTATGGGTTTTCCCTCAATAGTTTAATAATTTCTCTCAATAATATGTGATACTAGCACCTTATAAGCCCCATACTGAGCAAAGCAGACTAAAAGCCCAATTCATGTGCAAAAACTTCTTTACTGACTCTGTAAGCACTAATTAGGATGATTGAGGGAAAAGCCATAGTTAATGGGCTATACTTGTAGAATACGATAGTACAGAATAAGGTGCTAATACGTGGTTTGTAATGACTAATAATGAACCAAAACACTACTAATATGCATGTTAATAAGCAACTCATTAATAGTTAATATGTGTTCCCTAATCTAAAGTGTTACCCTTTATTCACCTTTTCAATTGCTACAAAGTGCTTAACAACAAATAAAAGCGTGGAGTAAAATATAAGGTAGTGTCGATAAAAACACAACTAAAATAAGAATAATTAAGTAAATAATACCCAGTACTAGTTTGCCTACAAGCTACAAGTGTGAGTGGGGTGAGTAACAAGTAATGCAAATTAAATTTTGTTTACATTGCGTTGTAATTGCAGCAAAATAACAATGTATGTATGTCGATAAGCAAGGCAGCAATAACCTGAGAAATAATACTGATGAATAAAAAAAAACAAAACTCAGTCCAAGGGATTTGAACGTGCAACTTTACTGTCATATTTTATTATTATGGACATTTAACAGTATGATTATTCCTTATGCGATATGTTGCCTTTAATGCAGGCTTGTTAAAGTGAGTGTGATGAACACTGATACATCATGTATACTGTATGTGCTGTAAATTCACATATCTGCTATACATTGTTTACTTTTAGAATGCTTTTACAATGGTTCCACCTAGTTCTGGACTGATGTATTATATGTATGACATATATTTCAGGTTTTTGGTGTATTTTTCATAGTGTAAATATTCTGCACTCATTTGTCTTTGCCTCAGTAAGTCCTTGGGATGACTGTTGTTATTTGGCACACTCTAATATTGATATAATCCATGCTTTTTCCCATACTTCCCATACTTGAAATTGCCGGTTGCGTATCTTCATATAACCCAAACAATTTGTTTTGCTGCTGTATCCTATTATTATTTACTGCTGCAACAACCTAGTTTCCCCACGGGGATCTATAGGGTTTCATCTTCCAAGCCCCTACACACACACATAACCACAAACACACACACACACATGTCACACTCAGGGATGAAAGCCAGTAGCCCCAACAGAGGATCCTTTGATCCCTCTGATGCCCCCTAGGATCTGATCTGAAATCACTTCCAGCCTGCGGTCCTGACCTCACCAATTAGGAGGGAAATTGAAAAACTGACCTCCTATCAGCGCCGGGACGGGCGGATTCGACGTCTTCCTCTTTGATCGGGGCGATTAACCTCAGGGAGCACCCATGGGGGCAGGGGGACGACACTGCGACATGGGAGTCACGCACATGTACGATCGAGATATACAGTTACCATATGCTGAAAAACACTGTCGCACATTTACCACCGTGCACCCTGTTTCTCTGTTTTGTTCCCTTTCTCTGACACACACACACACACACACACACACACACACACACACAGTGTCCCCTTCTCTTACCCACACTCTCTCTATCTCTAATACACACACACACACCCACACACACACACACACACACACACACACACACACACAGTGTCCCCTTCTCTTACCCACACTCTCTCTATCTCTAATACATACACATACACACACACACACACACACACACACACACACACACACACACACACACACACACACACACAGCACTACACAAACCCCTCTCTCTCACTCTGCATGTTCTCTAAGTAACTGTGACAACAATTAGCAGCATACGCTTGGTTTCCGTGACAACAAGGAGCAAATTAAAGGCTGCCTCAGGGGCGAGTTGAGCTATGACAAATCTGAACACACAGCCACAGCTAAACTTGGTAAAAGTCAAGTGAACTTTAAATTGGTGACAGAAACACAAAGAGAAATCAGCACTTTTATCTGAAACAGGATCAGAATCTCTTTATTCAAAAGTATTTTTTTCTTGGGTTTGCTTTCCACCTGCCATTAACATGCATCTCCTGTCCCGAGTGTCTAGATCTGATGTAGCCAGATTATTTCTGTGCACGTCACTCATAATATTTACGTCCTTTAAAACTGACAGTAAACACTTGATGTGTCGCTCTATTCTGACCGATTGTGGCCACTGCAAGAGGCTCCAATTGCATCTATGCAGTGTTCTGCAGCTACAATGTTTTGAACGGTCATATTAGCTAGCAAGCACTGATTACGTAGCATTAATTGAAAATAAACTGAAAAAAAAACAAACTCTTCAGGGCTTCCCATTGACCCCAGCGATGGATGCAAGATTTCTCCAAGAATCTTTTTAAGACGTTTCTTGTTATAGTGTTTCAAATAAAAGTTGTACAGAACTGAGGAGCTTTGGTGGGCTGTTGTCAAACAGACAAATCAAACAAGGAATTTTGATGGCTGATGACCACGAAAAGTTCAGCTGTGGACAAATTGACTGAGTTTGGCTGATCGCTCAGCTCTGTAGCAAATGATTGGACTTCCACTGACTTGACTGTGTTGTTCGCAGTGTGAATGTGGGCTCACTTGCTCCTCATCCTCAAGTATCCTGACAATCCATTTTTGACAAATATGTTGCTATCTGAGCTGCTTGCCTGTTTGATTTGAAAGCACTTCCTGGTTAGATCCATACATGTAAGATTATTTCTGTTTACATTGTTGCTATGGTTTGGGACTTAAATAGTAACACCGTACATACTGGCACGCATGATACAGGGACAACAGGAGGGGACAGTGTGACACAGTAAACTAAACTATGGTTAGACCAATATATTCCCATCCCATCATGGTCTAAATACTGTTTCAGAGGCTTTTCCAGGGACAAAAGACTGTCAGAACAAAAGCTCCATGTAATACCCCTATGAAAAAAACACCAGGTTATTGGTTAAGCGTTCGGTACAAAGCCTTCATCAGAACAGGTGAAACATTAAATGACACCATCTAAATAGACTGACAAGATGAGGTGTGGATAGGGGAGGGGATAGAAGAATAACATTTGGGGGGAAATTTATTTGGCATGAAAATAGTCACATTTAAAGATACCGAATACCGGCACAAAATATCGGCTATCAGCAACTAAACATGCCACTCTGCAAAGAGGTATTCAGCATTTTATAAACTTCATGTAGAGGTAGGAGTGGTGTTTGAATAGGTCAAAGCAGCTGTTGTCCGGAATGTTTTCATGAGGCTCGCTGAGATCCAACCGCATCCCCCTGGAAACTAGCAAGTAGAGATTTCCCTCATGAAAGATAGAGGAAGTGTGTGAATCAGGCAGGAGAGAGGGAGTGACAGAGATATGGAGTGATGAACGCAGCGATAATGGAAAATGTGTAGAGAGGCGGAATCTCAGCATCACACTGAAATGTACAATATAGTACATATTGAAAGACGGGCATGAGCATGTGGACTCACACACACACACACACACACACACACCAAAAACACACACAAAAACACAGAACCTCCAACACAGACACACAAATGCATAGGCACACACAACCACATATACACACACATACAGACACACATGGACACACACATAGACACATACACACAAACATACACAATCAAAGACACACACAAACACACACACACGCACACTGAAGTTTACTCAGAACAAACCCATTTATAAAAAGTGCTGTTTTTCATGTTTTATTTTTTTTTTTCTATGAGTCATGAAAAGCGGCAGGCAGGCCGACTTAAATATTTATTTGTGGCTTTTGGAGCCAGATGAGCTCTGACTGTATAAACAGATTAGTTGCCACTCTGGGCAAACATGCAAACGTCCACATACATCCACACACACACACACACACACACACACACACACACACACACACACACGCACACGCAGACTTACATGCACATAGACATCTAGACTCATTCACACACATTCAGCCATAATCGCATCCACAATCGCACACATTTGCATGTCACTCTTTCTCCCACATCTCCTGCAAATGCTCCCCCTCTCTCCCCCTCTCCCTCCCTCTCTCTCTCTCCCTCTCTTTCTCTCTCCCTCTCTCTCTCTCTCCCTCTCTCTGTTGTATGTGCCTGTGTCGCTCTGCCAGGCGGCTCCATGAGGCGACAGACAGAGCATAAGGCAAACCCCGGCTGTTCTCTACAAATATTTGACCATGTCATCACTCATTCTGTGTGTGTGTGTGTGTGTGTGTGTGTGTGTGTGTGTGTGTGTGTGGTGATGGGGAGGGGCGATCCTCATAATTTCTCTCACCTACTCGTCCTCCAATGTCATTCACCACTGTTCGTTACTAACCCCCCCTCCTTTCCCTCTCTCCCTCCTCTTATATCAATCTACAGTATGCTTCTCTGACTTTGCCCTCCTTCCCCCTCTCTCCCTCTCCCTCTCTCTCTCATTTCTGTACCTCCCGCCCTCTATCTTATCCCTCTATCCCTCTATCCATATCTCTCGACCCCATCCTTCCATCTTCTCTCTCGATCCCTCTATCTTATCCCTCCAGCCTCTCTCTCTCTCTCTCTCCCTGCCTCTATCCCCTCATCATTCCTCCCTTCACTGCGGTTCAACCATCCAAAACCCTCTATAAAATCCCCCTATCCTCTCTCCTTCCCTTCCTCCATCACTTTCACTCTCCCTCTCGCTCCTCCCTCCTTCATCCCTTCCTTCGCTGTAGTCCCTCTATCCATATCTCTCTCCCCCATCCCCTCTCTCTCCCTTTCCCTCGTTCCCTCCCTCTCTTTATCTCAGTCACAGCTGTGCTGACTGGCTTCGTGATGTGACAGAGTTATTTCCCACACCTCTGCCTTCCAGTCCCAGAGGGCAGCGCCGCCGCACGACTCCGGCAGGAACCAAAGGCCAGGCAGCCATTGGTGGAGCGGGCGGGTGGGTTAGAGCAGTGATTCTCAACCTTTTTCATATCAAGGACCCCTAATTTAGTACCATTAGTTCCACGGACCCCCATTTGATGAGATTGTGTCTCTCAGACCCAAATCTGAGAATATAATCTTTACTGTTAGATATGATTTTGTCCAGAATTCCATGACTATCTGTATTGTAGGGAGAGAGATAACAGTGAAACTATGATCAAAACAGTCATTCTTCTACATTCTCTAATGTGTTAACTTCTTGTAAATGAAATAATGCTGAAGTTTAACAATTCATCAATTTGCTGGGGACCCCCTGGAACCCCTTCAAGGACCCCTGGTGGTCCCCGGACCCCACGTTGAGAACCACTGGGTTAGAGGAACAGAAGGTCAATGGCTCGATTCCCCGGACCGCTCTGAGAAAAAATGTGGTTGGGGGGAAAGTGAAGGAGGAAGGATGCGGGTGCCGAGCCTCGTTCTGGCTCATATTTCTCAATCTCAGTCCTTTTACTTGTTTACAAAGCTCTTAATGGCTTAGGACCGGCCTACATTACAGAATCCCTGCTGTTCTATATTCCTTCAAGAGCCTCAGGTCTTCTACTGCTGGTTTGTTAGAAGTACAATCCCCCACTCAAAAGAAGATTGGGGATGCAGCCTTTTTTTAACTCTGCTCCTAAACACCCTGCCAAAGAATATCAGAGAGGCTCTGTAAGCATTTTCTAGAGACTGCTAAAACGTATCTTTTCAACTTAGCTGTCAATTAGCCTTCCTTCTTCTAATGCAATTCACTGTATTTTTTTATTTGCATATTATCTTTTTATTTTGTTTTATTTCATTTTTTATTTTTACTTTAATGTAATGAACTTTGCTTGCAAATACTTTTTATTTGTTTTCCATCTATTGATGTAAAGCACCTGGAGCTGCATGTTGTGTATGAAAGTCGCTATACAAATAAAGGTTATTGTTATTATTCCTATTATGTGGGCGGTGTGTATTTATGTAAACCTCCCTCCACGTTCCACCTGCTCTCCCACAGTGTCCATATTGCAGTTTTTTTTTACAATTGGTTACAAGCATTTCTCAGTACTGAGTTGACTTTTTCCAAAACTCTTCACACAGTTAGCACAACAGCATTCTGTGTGGACCAAACTGTGAATGATTTGTCATTGCTTTGACACAAAATGCAGTCAATGACCACAATTTTGTAAAATTCTTGAATTCATTTCTCACTCAAACTCAACCACCAGCAAAAACATAAGTATCTACAGCCCAATTTTGCAAAGCCTAACATACAAAATTCAAGTTTTACAGCAATCACTTCTTCCCTCTATCCTCTTTCCCACCCGCTCTATCTCTTCCCTCTACAGTATTTCTCCTTCCTGTCTTCTTTCCTCCTTTCTTCTCCTCTTCACTCCTGTTGTCTTCTCTCCTCTTCCTCTCCCTCTTCCCTGTTTTTACCCATGCTGCTCTGCTTCCCTTCCCTTTCTCTCTTTCCCTACCTCTTTTTGCGCTCATATCCCAAACTATCATCCTTTCTGTCTTGTGTTGTTCTCTCGCTCCAGCTCTCCTTATCCTGTTTCAGCCCGCCTCTTCTCTTCCTCTCTACCTCTCTTCATCTCTACCTTCTCTTTGCGTTGCATACAGCATATTTCTCAATCTCAAACTCCATCTTAAATCTCAAATCTCATTTTCTCTGTGTCTCTCTCCCTCCACCTCCCCAGCTCTCTTTCTCATCTCCATCACTCTTTCTGCCATTTCCCGTCTCTCTCTTCATCTCTTTGTCACATATTCCTCGATATATATTTATATATACAGTATATATATATATATATATATATATATATATATATATTCCCAACTTCTCTTACATATTCTACAGAAGCTCCTCTCCATTTCTCTCTCTCTCCACCTCCCTGGCTCCAGTATTTTAAGCATGAATAATCCATGTCGGCCTAATCCTTTTAGCTATTCTCCCCTGTAGCCTAATGAGCCTATAGCACAGCCACACTATCACACACACACACACACACACACACACACATATACACACATGCACACATTCACACACACACACACACACACACACACACACACACACATGCACAGCAGCTATCGGCATGCTTAAGAACATTAATACCGCCTTAACGGGATTTATCTCTCCTTTCTGTTCCTCTCCATCCTCTCCTCCTCTGGTCTGATCCCTCTTTCCACTTCCCTCGTCCATTCATTGCTCTTCTCATCCTTTGCTTAATCTGACCTCCTCAATTCAATGAATATTGGAATTGCATCTTTATCAGAAACAATATTGCCAAAGCACTATAAAGGCTTTAAAGGTGCGTCGCCAATCTCCTGTCAACCACAGCTGGCGCCATCATGGAAGTCCATCGTAGAATAATGGTTAAATATACAACTGGACAAAAAAAAAGAAATCCTACCTGAGAAAGATTGTTCTGATGTGAGTGTAGATCCATTCAGAGATGTTTTAAGTAAAAGTGAATAGTCTGAGACGGTGGGTTTGTGTCTTTAGCTCTAGTCTTTTTGATCCTAGCTCTGCTACAAAACACTACGAATTGCAGCTTAAGAAGAGTCAGCTCCGTTAACCTAAACAATTGTTAACATGCGACTATACTAACGTTAGCTTCCACCAGATATGTTAGCTAGTGTGCAAATCAGATGTGTTTACAACAAGAAAGTGATGGTTAGCTGACTGAACCACTGAACGCAAAGCTGATCAGATGTATCAGTAGTAAAATGATAACTTCCCAGTCAAATACAGCACAGAAATGAAAGGCGCCTGCCATGATAAGCGATCTAGTAGATACGTTGTCACGGAAATGTGCGTAGTGGAAATAGAGGGCGGGAAATTTAACAAAGATAACAACATTGCCGGTACCGACAGAACAGTTCGTTATCGCCATGTATCTTAGTTTGGAACGAAAACAAGTCGCATAAAATCTGTTTCTCCTCCATCTCTATCTCTCGCTCACATCTGCTTACATCACACTGTGAGCTCATTGGTTTGCGGTCAAAGTTCAAATCGATTGAACTTTGAGCGGAGCGCGTTACCGAGGTACACATTAGCACTGCTCACTCATAGGAAAACAATGGCTCAGACGGCGCTGAAGGATTTTGCCGCTTGTCATGTGTAAGCGTCTAAACCACGTCTATTGAATTCTGCTGAGACAGCTGTGTTGTGCATTTAGAAACGCATTGATGTTCACAGCTAATGTTGCCCAGGAGCTGGAGACCTCCAGTATGGCCTCCAGATTGTGAGTTATGTCACCTAAAAGCCCTCGATGCAAAATGGATGTTTTAAAAAACCAACAAACAGTTTACATATTCAAACCATATGGAGTTGCATAAATTATTTAGTTTGAAAACATACACACAAACATACCCCCATACACACACACACACACACACACACACACACACATGCTCACACACACAGACACACACACACACATTTCCTGGCCTTTCCATCATTTCTCTCCTCTGCTTACATCTCCTCCCTCCCTCCCTCCCTCCTTTTCCGTCCTGACTTAAGGGCCTTGCTCTCTCTCCCTCTCTCTCCTCCCTCTCTCTCTCTCCTTCCTCTCTCTTTCTCTCTTTCCTCTCTCTTTCTCTTTGCTCTCTCATTCTCTTTCATTTCTCCTTCTCCATCATTTTCGGCGGACCGTCCCCTTGACTGCAGACGCCGCAGCGTGAGGAAAGGGCTCGCCGTCTCTCTCTCTCTCTGTCTCTATTTGTCTCTCTCCCCTCTAATCAATCTCTGTCATCTCCACTCCTCCCTCCTCCCTCCATCTCCCCTTCACCTTGTCCGTCTCTTGTTTTCAACCTCGTTCCCTCCCTCCGTCATTCTGTCTCTCCTTCCATCTGCTCAATCGCTCCTCGGCCTCACATGCGTGGACAGTCATCTGACAGCTATATGAATTTTACACACTCGCCGGGTGTAATTATGTTCAGTGAATTAGCTGAAATGGCAGCTAGGCGCTCCGTTCTGCCACTTAATGTCCTTCGCTAACAGACTAGCAGAAGGCTGACATCTAAAACACACAAAAAAGGAGAGTTCTTCAAGGGTGCATTGGTTAGAGTAGTGACTGTACATGGAAACTGTGGTTTGTTGAAATAAAAAACTGGTAAATCAGAATAAAGAATCCAATGTGGTTCCTTCAAAAATAGCTTTTAATACTGATTATTTGAAGTATTTCATGCATTTTTAAATAGTTCCTTATACTTATAACACCATAAAATAGTGTCTTTTTTCCAGTCATGTACCCCTTTGCCCCACCTACCAACCACACACGTACACACAAATAACAACCTTTTATTTTGTAGTAACAATATTATGACTAGGTTATTACTAGGTAAGAAAAACAAAAAAAAGGTTTGCAACTTAAGTTCAAACTGAGCCACTTATTTTAACTTGTCCATGTTTATCCTGCCAATATTTGTGTTTACATTCACATTTAATCCAGTGGTGTTTGCCTGGCCATGGCCGAATATGCCAGATTTTTAGTTTTTTTTAATAAAATTGGTTCCTATTAATTACTTGGGTCTCCTCTAGGGGGCGCACCCCACTGAATAAGAAACTGCCATAAAGGGTTCTGCTATGGTACAAGCCAGAAGAACCAATTTCTGGTATAAAGAACTCTTTTTGAGAGTGCACAGTCGGCTTTATATGATAAGATCTTATAGGTTTTTTTACGTTGACTGCTTTCCTCCCAGGTATTATTTAATGGATTTTTGTTTCCTCAATTTGCACGTAGCAGCAGTATTTTAAACATTCTTTTTAATCTTTATTTATTGAGTAAAGCTTTGTTCAGTGGGGACGTTGTTTTCCAGCTCTGCCACGCTCATATAGTTCACACATTCACACCTGGGAGCTGAGCAGCACAACCACAGTCAGATAATGACCTATTCCTTTAATATGCTATCTATATTACTGAAAATGCTGTAATTGTGGTTTCTTAAGATATGGATCTGGCCTCCCGTAACTGCGTCATTGGCCTGGTTCTGAATAATCCTGGGTCCCAGGGTGAGACTGCAACACTACACTCTTCTACTTGGATCAAGCTTGTCCAGCCAGCCTGGGATTCGAACCAGACACCTTCCTGTTGCAAGACTGCTTCTTTAGCCTTTAGGCCAGTAGTCCTCCAATCTAGTGCTCAGGGTCCAAAGTACAGCTGGTTTTTGGTGAAAGTTTTTCTTATTTAACAATGAGCTAACCCTAACTCCGCTCTAACAATGACCCAACCCTAACCCTACCTTAACCTTGAGCATATTCTTTTAGTTGCCTTACCGTAACCAAAGTTTTACTTGCCTAAACCTAAAAATTGTTTTATTTGCATAACCTCAATCAAAGTGTTTTTTATTTGATTTTGGCACATGCAGTGATGCACCAGTGGCTGCCCCTATGTACATATTGCATGAATCAAAGGTGCATAACTTTAAGATACTGTATGTGCGACTGTTATTGTGAGAACATGTTCAGCTACCATCAGTGTTTCCTTGAATAAGGAGCTTAACTCTCAGGTGCACCAGTGGAGCTGCTCAGTGGTCAACAGTATGAGACTGTAGCTGAGCTGAAGAGCTCCCAGGTGTGGAGCTGAGTGAGGGTGAAGCAGGACGGTGCTGAGAAAGAGCTGACATGCTCAGCAAACATTCCCTGCATGAATAAAGGATGAAAAACAACAGCTGGCTATCTCCTGTTTTATTAAACTGAACATCTATTTACAGTGAAACCTGAATTGGATGTTAGAGGAAAGAAATGTGGGTCAGAGTGTGTATGCCATTTGGGTTATCAAGTCAACTCCCATCATAGATGTTACGTTAAATTCGGCCTGAAACACGTCAAGCAATACAAGCAATGAATAATCAATACAAACAAGACAACACAACTTAGCTCCTCGTGTAAATAAACCTCAGCAAACACATAAATAAACCTTGTTAACCAGGCACATCACACAAACACGCACCATCCACTTAGACCCTTTGAACAATTGCCTCTGACTGATTAATGGGACCTTGAAGGTGTCAGAGCAGATGTGTCCAAACGCTGCACCGGTGGCGAATGCGGCCGCTTTCGGAGTGATGTGTTGTTTATTTAATAAGCGGGTCGGTAGGAGCGTGTCAATTATTGCTGGGCGCTGGGAGGGAAGGGGAAGGATGGAGCGATGGAGGAGGGAGGTGCGAGGGTTGGGCTGCATAAATGGAAGATGAAGCGTGAGAGGGCAAGACTGTTGAGGAAACGCCGGGTGTGTACGTTTTTGTGTGTGTGTGTGTGTGTAAGTATGTGTGATTGGTGATCGCGGAGGCCTTAATGGAATCGAGAGAGAGAGCCAGAAGAAACACGAGGGAAATCAAACAGTAGAAATTACAACCAGCTTTCAGCATCATATCAAGAAAACGCCAGCAGGTTTGCTGTCAATGCTCAATCCAATTACACAGCTGAAAAGAATATTCATCTTTTCAGTATAGTCAATAGTTACTGCATTATGGTATCTGGTATATGAGCAATTACCCGGCGCTGAAACAGGAGCACAGATGTTGTTAGTGGTTTAGACCTCTATCTCTGGAGCCACATGGACCCTGCTGGCCTGGGATCAGATCCCAGCAGCACCGTTTAGTGTCTATTCCTGTATCTGCAACCCTCTAAATCCTTCCACTCCTTCAGTGAAGAAAGAAATCCTAGTGGAAGTTGACTGTGCTGCCGATGCTGTTTTAAAAACGCAACCGCATTACAGCGATGCCCCAGAGTTCATTCATTATTCAACTTGACCGGTGAAGTCATGTATAATTGTGCCTCGCGACTCGATTCATGCTTTATTGCTGTTGATGTGCGAGCATGAACTGGAGCCCGGCCGTCTCTGTCAGGACCTCTAATGCCTCGGAGGCAAAGCGCATGATGTTACAGAGAACAAGGCCGCTGCTGTGGGCCAGAGCCTCCGCTACAGCGACACAACATCAACAACACAGCATCAAAGAGCCGCAGCAGCGCACCCATCCAGCCAGCAGACACAGCGCAGCGGACAGCTCCCACCATGCTCCATCACACTGCATTAGACTCAATTAGAGGAAACATAGTGTATGAAAATACGATCTACCTGAATGCTGTAACCGCGCGAAAAGGAGTGGGCATAACCTAACAGCAACCAAACTACCAGACCAGTGGCAGCATAGTTTCACATCGCTACTGGTCAGTCTCCCTGTTGCTACATGAAAAACAGCCCAGATACACACACACACACACACACACAGGTGGTAGATGCTTTCACTGGAGGTGCTCAGTAGTCCATTGCATTCACCAACAACCTCAGGATGGGATAAATAGAATTAATAAACAAAAAAACAAAACAAAAAAAGAAATATGACAAGCAGCTTGATTAATGCTGCAATATGCAACTTGTTCATATTAAAATAACAATAAATAAATTGGATATAGGCCTATTATACATTATCAGTGTGTGTTTGTGTCTGTCTGTGACTCATGCATGTGTGTGTTCATGCCTAAATCCCCCCTGGCTTTTCAATGATGTTGAGACGTTTTGGGGCGTTTACCATTTGCCGTTCGGCGTTGGAAAGCAGTGAGAAAAGAAACTGGGAAGTAAACATTAGCATTGCTTTGTTTTTATTGTGGATTGGCTGCGTTCTCCGTCTGCTGCTTCAACACCTGTGGAGGCTTTACAGATGCCAGTTACCTCAGCCTCAGGCTGGCTGCTGGTTCAAGTTAGACAGCTCATTAAGAGCTGGTGTGGGAACTTGACCAACTGAGGGGGAGGAGGGCAGGACTAACACTTCCTACACTTCCTGCCTCAAGGTGGAAAGTTGCATACTGTAGCTTTAACTTTATTAATTACACTTGATGAATATAGTTGACATTGCAGATGCAATGAATATAAGCTTATATACAGTGGATATCAAAAGTCTACACACCCTTTCACATTTTCTAGCATTTATTGTCTTGAGGAATGAAATGAAATCCCATTACATCTGTCTTTTTTCATTTTTTTTGGATAGTTACCAGCAAAGTCAAGGTAAAAACAAAAGGATGCTCATCTCTGAAATGTTAAATGTCTTAAAAATGTTAAACTAAGACACCTCAGTTTCACAAGCTCACCTCTTTCAACTGGGAGCTGTAATTGTGTTCAGATTTAACTAATCACATTCCAAAGCAAAAAGCGAACTTTGCCTTCACCTGAAATGAATCCTCTGTCTGTCTCTTTAGCATATAAACCCAGTCCCGGTTGAAGCAGCAGTAGTGAGACAGTATTTTGGTCAGGGCTGTGGAAGGATGGATGCTGCACCTTGCACTGTCAATTACCAGCACTCCGCTCAGCCAAAACCTTGCCAGGCAGTGTGAGTGTGTGTGTGTTTCTGTGTGTGTGTGTGTGTGTGTGTGTGTTTCAGTCGAGCTCATACTTGCCGATTTTTCTGTCTCCACCACCATCCATCAGCCTCCCCCCCGCCATCAGCCGGCTGGGCCACCATTTTGATTTAAGGAAAGGCCCCCAAATAAGACTCGCCTTCTTCTCTCAGAGTGGGCCGCAAATCAAGCCGATAAGACCCGAGCTCAGTATTAATGGTGCAGAAAATTAAATTAAGGCCAAAGTTGGGAAAGAAAAATGTCCAAGTGGAAAGCAGGAGGACAGGAGGAGAGGAGAAGGGTGAGCAGATGGGGACATGAGGGATGGGATGGAGGAGAGGAGAGAGGGAAGAAATGTATGGGGAGAGGGAGGAGAGGAGAGGAGGGGAAAGGAGAGAAGGGACAAGAAGGGATGAGAGGAGAAGAGGAGAGAAGGGACGAGAGGAGAGGAGAGGAGAGGAGGGAGGAGAGAAGGGACGAGAGGAGAGGAGGGACGAGGAGAAGAGGAGGGAGGAGAGAAGAGGAGAGGAGGGAGGAGAGAAGGGACGAGAGGAGAGGAGAGGAGGGAGGAGAGGAGAGGAGGGAGGAGAGAAGGGACAAGAGGAGAGGAGGGAGGAGAGGAGAAGAGGAGGGAGGAGAGAAGGGACGAGAGGAGAGGAGAGGAGAGGAGGGAGGAGAGGAGGGACGAGAGAAGGGACGAGAGGAGAGGAGGGACGAGGAGAAGAGGAGGGAGGAGAGAAGAGGAGAGGAGGGAGGAGAGAAGGGACGAGAGGAGAGGAGAGGAGGGAGGAGAGGAGAGGAGGGAGGAGAGAAGGGACGAGAGGAGAGGAGAGGAGGGAGGAGAGGAGAGGAGGGAGGAGAGAAGGGACGAGAGGAGAGGAGGGAGGAGAGGAGAAGAGGAGGGAGGAGAGAAGGGACGAGAGGAGAGGAGGGAGGAGAGGAGAAGAGGAGGGAGGAGAGAAGGGACGAGGGGAGAGGAGAAGAGGAGAGGAGGGAGGAGAGAATGGACGAGAGGAGAGGAGGGAGGAGAGAAGGGACGAGAGGAGAAGAGGAGAAGAGGGAGGAGAGAAGGGATGAGAGGAGAGGAGGAGAGGAGAGGAGAAGAGGAGGGAGGAGAGAATGGACGAGAGGAGAGGAGAGGAGAGGAGAGGAGGAGAGAAGGGACAAGAGGAGAGGAGGAGAGGAGAAGAGGAGAAGAGGAGGGAGGAGAGGAGAGGAGGGAGGAGAGAAGGGAGAAGGAAATTTAGGAGAAAGCAAGGAGAGAGAGAGAGAAGAGAAAGAGGAGAGAAGGAGGAAGAGGAGGGATGTTGGAGAGAGGGAGGAGAGCAGGAGGAGAGACGAAAGCAGGAGAGGAGGGAAGGGAAAAGGGACTTAGGAGAAAACAAAGAGAGAGGGACGAGAGAGGGAGGAGAGGAGAGGGAGAGGAGAGAGGGAGGGGAGGAGGGAAGAGAGGAGAAGACGAAAAACATTGGGAGAGGAGAAAAGGGAGAAAGGATTTAGGAGAAAGCAAGGAGAAAAGGAGGAGCCGAGAGATGCAGGAGGGAGGAGAGAAGAGAGGGAGGAGAGGAGAGGAGAAGGAAGATGAGTGATGTAAGAGAGAGGGGGAAGAGAGGGAGGAGAGGAAATATGCAGGATGGAGGAGAGAAGAGAGGGAGGAGAGGAGGGATGTAGAGGAAAGACATGGGGATATAGGGCTTATGGGAAGAAGGGAAGAAGGGCAAGAGGAGGCTTGTAGGAGAGAGAGGGAGTAGGGAAGGTAAAGAAGGGAGGGGTGAAGGAGTGTAGGATGGAGGAAGGGAGGAGTGAAGGAAAGAGAGGAAGTAGAGGAAGAGGGGAGGGGGTGAAAACGGGAAGGAGGCAATTTAGAGAGGAAGATGGTAATTGTCCAGCTCGGCTCGATAAAGAGGCCTTTAAAAAACTATTTCATTTCCCTCCACAAACTCATACTGTTAATGGGATTTCTGCTCTCTGCCCCTGCCTTCATAACACACACACACACACACACACACACACACACACACACACACGCACACACACACACACACACACACGCACACGCAGAGAGAATGACACTGAGAGAAAATGGTCTCAATTTCACACACACATACCAATTCTCACCCTCTCTCGCACTCCAGTGAACTCACAGCCTTTATTCAGAAAGCTGCTCAACACCGATACAGTCAGAGATTTCTCTTTCTCATACAGCCAAACACACACACACACACACACACACACACACACACAGACACACAGATACAAGAGGCGAAACGGGACTTAATGTACAAATGTTGATCTTTTATCTGGATGTCTTGGCAACATTATTCTTTACTTTCATGCCAATAAAGTGAAATTGAACTGAACTGAAAAAGAGTCAGAGATGTGTTACATCCTGGTACTTTACTCAGGGCTTTTTGGGCATGACACAAAGTCTCAGTATTGCTGTTCAACGACATAGCATCTCCCTGAATAAGTGAGTTAAGGAAAGTATATGTTGGCGCTTAGTGAGCGTGTCTGTCGGTGTGTGTGTGTGTGTGGGAAGCCGGATGTATGCGTGTGTGTGTGTGGGAGCGTGTGCACGTGTGTGAAATAGAGGTTATATTCGTTTCAAGGGAAAATAAGTTTAAGGTTTTTCCTGCTTCATAGCACAGAATGACCCTAATATATCCGCAGGGGTTGACAGAGCTGTTGATCAATATCAATGACTCAATGATTACTACCAGGGACTACAGATGGAAATTAGCTAGCAGCTAAATCTGGTACAAAGCATCTTCTCTCTTTGTTTGAGATGAATGTATTTTGTACATGGTCCCTGATATAAATAAACTCAATAAACTAAACAATAAACTGGGCCGGGTGCTGAGAGTTCTGCTTTCTAAACTCATTTTCTGGCCTGTTTTGGAAAAAAAAAAACTGCAAACATACTGGAACTTCAAGACACTCCTAAAGAAAGAAAGAAAGACAGAAAGAAAGAAAGACAGACAGCAAGAAAGAAAGACAGACAGAAAGAAAGAAAGAAAAAAAGACAGACAGACAGACAGAAAGAAAAACAGACAGACAGAAAGAAAGAAAGACAGACAGAAAGAAAGAAAAAAGACAGACAGAAAGACAGCAAGAAAGACAGATAGACAGACAGACAGACAGACAGACAGAAAGAAAGAAATAAAGAAAGAAAGACAGCAAGAAAGAAAGACAGACAGACAGAAAGAAAGAAAAAAGACAGACAGATAGAAAGAAAGACAGATAGACAGACAGACAGACAGAAAGAAAGAAAGAAAGAAAGACAGAAAGAAAGAAAGAAAGAACTAGTAAAAAAGTAAAATTACATTTGGAGAGTGTTAAAGTTCTTATTCCTTTAAAGCAAAATGAAATAATAGTAAAGCATATCCCTCTAAGTGTGTGTGAGTGAGAGCGGAGGATAGAAAGCGGAGTGCGGATACGAGGATGTAAAACAGCTCACCCTTCAGACTTAATCTACCATGCAGTGAAGAGACTATCAAACTGAAATTCAAATCCCTAATTTCTACAATCTTACAGTTTCCCTTCACACAGACCTGCTCCTCCGGCTCTGTAACCCCGGGCCTCAGATGATGTAGCGGCAGCCGCGTCGACCCCGCATTAGCACTGCAGACGATTCTCTCTTAAATTTTATACCGCAGAAATAAATATGCTGTAAAACAAAACTCTGCCCCTATTAAACCATCAAGAGAACAGATCATTCCTCGTAACTTCCGACGGCTCTCAGGACAACAGCACCACCTCTGTGCTGTTCACATACTGATACACAGCTGTGTAATTGATGCAGAATGCAGTCTGCTAAACCCATTTAGACGCACATTTACCTTTAAAGCCCCCATGAAATGAACTTCCATCACTTTTACTTCTTGGAAAACACAGTGTCTTTCATGGTGACTTCATGCTGCACTATTAGGCGTAAATATAAATATCTAACCAATAAAACCATCAGATTTTTGAACAGTCCCGCCCCTCTGCACCCCTCCCATCAAATCAAACTGCCTGTCTCTCCCTTACTCATATTCCATTGGTTTAGACTTTTGAATGATCCTTCACTGCATTATGACCCGCCCCCAACATCCTGTTTCAACATCCAATGCATCAAATCAAGGAAGTAAAGATGCCGTTTCATAGAGGACAGAGTTAGTATTAATGAAGCTCCATAAAGTAAAGGAGGATTTGGTGTGTGTGTGTGTGTGTGTGTGTGTGTGGATCCTTCACTCCCCTTATCTTTTCAACCATCAGAGAAAGACTCCAAGATAAATCTACCATCACAAACACTTAAAATGCTTTATTTCCCTGCGCTTCAGAGACCGCTGTGCTAACTGATGCTGCATGAATTACGTCTGAGCAGCTCACCCACAGACAGCTAAAGGGACGGTCAACCCAGTTAAAAATGTAAATGTAAATTTCGTATCATTCTTGAGAACTACAGTATGTTCGTCATCCATCATCCGCCAAGATCTGAGCGTTCCTAACATTCAATAACTGTAATAAAATGGAGCTTTTGGCTGTTGCATTTCCTATAGTGATACAGTCCAGAGAGAGGCTGAAAACACATGTTGCTACGAACCTCGGTCGAGCGAGCTTCACTGTAGACTGGAGAGAGAGCGGCGTGTTGAGGTCGAGTTCTGATTTCCCACTCTGACGTGTGAAAGTAGTTTTTAATCCGCAGCAAAACTGAGAAATCAACTGAACGGCTTTTCTCGGCATAGAAACGTTGCAGTTTCGTGTTGTTTTTTTACACCCGACAATGACAACAAAAATTGCATATTTTAGTTGGCTATCCCTTCAAGAAACCTAGACCTGAGCATCTAGAGGCACCTAACAAACCTGTAAACCAGTTCTACTGAGTAGTGGGGCTTTATTCTTCTCCCTGTGTAGCTTGATGGACGGAGCATGGCACTAACACTGCCAGCGTTAGGGTTTAAATTTCCTCTGTGGTCACCCATATTAAAAACCTGTATGCACTCATGGTATCAGAAGCAGCTTTGGACCAAAACAGAGACAGATGTGGAGCCAAAACTAATATTACCTCCAAGCATCATGAAATCCCAGAGGAAACAAGCCATCCTAACCAGTAAGTCATGATAATATATAGCATGTGTATGGAAACTGGGATCCACTGCCAAGTATGTAGTTACACCACTGACTGAGCAGTGATATTGGTCTGTTTATGTCTACCTGTCGATTTGTCGGCAAGCTGCTCTGTGTGTGTGTGTGTGTGTGTGTGTGTGTGTGTGTGTGTGTGAACCCCTCTGTCACTCATGTACCTGTCTGCCAGATTCCTGCTAACAAGCACCTAGCTGCTCGCAGGCCGACACTCTGACCCATTAATGCCTTAGAGAACTACAGGATTACTTTTTTGTGGTAACTAAAACCTTAACCAGTTCAGTTGTATTTTCTTTAACAGTTAGAATTTTAGAACTTTAATTTTTCTTTCATATTGCTTACATTTTTAAAAACAGAGGGTCTTGCATTGCATTTTAAAATAATGCCAAGCCATACTCTACTTAAAATGAACTTTCAATTATTGTAACTTAATTAGTATATAATTAGTATTAGTTTTGATATAAGCTCATCTCTCTTTCTTTGGTAATTCTCTTAATGTATTGTTTTTGTTGTTTTGTTGTTTTAGTATGTGCAAATAAACGAAACTAAACTAAACTAAAATGTAACTTTCCCCAACGCTGCTCATGATGTATGTAATGTTATAACTACTGGGCTTTGTAAGTGGCTGCAGCTGTAGATCAGAGTCTAGAGAGAAAAATCATCCACACATTCCTTATAACTGGAGGAAAGGGACTTGGAGGATCTTGGACCTCGACCTCACCCGTCACACAATCTCCTCCTTCCCTGTTGGAGGACCGCAGCTAGACAGGGGGGGCGGTGCTGGAGGTGAGACTGAACCCCAGGGGAGGGCTTCAGAGTCGGGTAAGATTTGGCTGGGTGACCCCCTCACCTCCACCACTGTTCCACCGAGGCCCTTGGGATGAATACAGCAGCTTCTAATGGGCCAGATGGTGCGATGTGACGAGCCAAGGAATGTGTGAATATCTGGCGCCTTGATTACATTCCTTCAAAGGCACAAACTGAACATCGAGTGGAAGCACAAATGGCAGCGCAAGTGTAGACCAACACCCAGACTGTATTCCTGGACATGGATTCATAAGAAGACTTTGAAATCACAGCATTTGAAGAGTCTTGTACCGAAGTGACATATCCACTATTTGAACAATGTGACACCTGGTGTTACAAAATGATTGCTAGCACAAAATGAAAATAAATGATGGAACTTTTTCATGGGTAGTGGGTAATATAAGGCCTTTTTTTAATTATTATTTTATGCTATTTTTATTTTCAAAATGCATATATAGTGCTTTGGAAATGAATTCCTCATTTGTTCAAATACATAAATTAACAAACAAATAAAAAGATGAATCCACTGAAACAATGCCCTGTATTGAGTGGCCTGATTTGAAGCGTTCAGCACCATGGACAGCACCCACTTCATTCAGCACCCTGGACAACACCCACTTCATTCAGCACCCTGGACAGCACCCACTTCATTCAGCTCCCACTACACTCCAGTGTTTGACACCTCTGAAGTCACATGGATTCACATGTAGCTTGTTTATTGTTTTTAGGGAGTAAAAACAAAGCCTAGGATTTCCAAGCATGAGGAACTGCTGTATATCAGATGTCAACTTCTGTCTCCTTATACCCATAAACCCTTGCATTCTGGTCGTTTCCTGCAGTTGGTTTGATTCTGACTCGTAATGAACCACATCACAGTTCTCTTGTTAGAGGACTGAGACTCGCAATTTCAGGTGTCTTGGTGACGTTATTTGGTGCCACCTGAGATTGAATGGCATTGTTCTCACCTGAACAAATGAACCGAACTGAAGGAGTAAATGCTACAGAGTTTGAATAATCTACTGCAAACATGCTTGATGTGAACACGCTCTAAACCACAGAGCTGTAGTCAAAACCACTAAGAGAAAACCTGGACAACTTTCATAGAAACACCTAGGAAACATGTAAACCTTTTCTGCCACATACTGAACTGTGAGTTGGAGTTTAAAAACCTGTATGCACTCCTGATATCGGATGGAGCTTTTTGGACAAAAACTGATGTGGCACCAAAATAAAATTACCTCCAAGCATCACTACTACATGAAATCCCAGAGGAAAGAAACGATCCTAACCAGTAAGTCATGGTAATATATGTGTATGGAAACTGGGATTCACTGCCAAGTATGTAGTTACACCACTGACTGAGCAGTGATATTGGTTTGTTTGTGTCTACCTGTCGGTTTGTTAGCTTTGGGCTCCAGAGAGACAGGCAAGGGAGAATAAGATGGTGTGTGTGTGTGTGTGTGTGTGTGTGTGTGTGTGTGTCAATGCCTTGAACCTTTCTGTCACTCTACATCTACTTGCCTGCCAGATTCCTGCTAACAAGGACCTAGCTCCTCGAAGGCTAATACTCTATCTGCCCATCACACGCACACACGCACACACACACACACACACATACACACAAGGCATACAAAATAGGCTTCGGCTGGGCTGTGCACATGTGAAGGCGTGCACATTCTTACTTACACAAACACACACACACACACACACACACACACACACTTTCCCAGGAATGGCTAATCAGTGTGAGTCGCACACCTCCCTGTATGCCAAAGACTTGGCCTCATGCTTAATGCAGGATGTCAGGAAATAGACAGATACACACACACACACACACACAGACACACAGACACACTGGCATCGAGTTGAGACCTACTCAGTATGCAGTGTGTGTGCTTGTCTTGGTGTCACTAACGTTGTCCGTCTTTGGCTCTGAATTTGTCTCTATCAATTATATACCTGAGATAAGGAGATGACAGCTCTGTGTGTTGGGTGTTGTTGTGTGTGTGTGTGTGTGTGTGTGTGTGTGTGTACTTAGGTGTTGTCCCTGTCAAAACACTGTAAATGTCATACAACAACAGAATGTGTCCTCTCTCTCCATCTCCCTCCGAAATGGAGAGAGGAACGAAATCAACAGAGAGAGTGAGAGAGAGAAAAGACAGATACATAGAGAAAGAGAGAAGAAGAAGAAAGACAGCAGCAGAGAGAGAGAGAGAGAGAGAGAGAGAGAGAGAGGAGCACAGTGGTGTTCATCCAGGAGTAACTAATGGCCTCCTCTTCCATTAAATCCCTAAGGAGCTCACTTTATTAAGAAGCAGATAGTTAAAAACCCACTATGCAAGATTTTATGTAAAAATGCATCTGTCTCATCAGCTTAAATCATAAATTGGGGCTGCAACAGAGAAGAGCATTCCATTTGAATTAAGACAGCGCAGATTCACTCTTTTTGCACAAATTAATTAATTTCTGGTTTCAGAAGATGGCTGAGCCTCTTCACCACCACCCCAATCCCAAGATCTTGGATTTGATTTCCAGAGGTGAGACAAGTGCAAGTCCCAAGTCAAGTCCCAAGTCTAAATGAAGATTACTAAGTCAAGTCCAAGTCAAGTCCATGTCATTAATGTCAAGTCTCAAGTCTGAATGTAGAATAGCAAGTCAAGTCAGAACAAATCAAGAGTCCAGTATCAATTAAAGAAAACTAAATATCTAGGACTTTTCAATGCAATATGGTTTTAATAGGATAAAAACTTGGTAAGAGCATCATGAGTCTGCTGGAACAAAATATCTCATCACTTTCAATCTAAGTCATTTACACAAACACAAGATTTTTTGTCGAGACTTTAGAATCCTTTTCAAGTCATCAAAGTACAAGTCAAAGTCGAGTCCCAAGTCACCAGAACCAGAAAGTCTCCAGCAATTAAAATTGTGACTCGAGTACAAGTCATGTGACTCGAGTCCCCACCTCTGCTGATTTCTTTATGCATGTATGTATGTAAATCCCTGTTCCTTTATTGTACAGATAACTGTCAAAATGAAGGAATAGATCGAGGAGATCTTCTACTCCTGGTGGTCAGACACACTGAGACACTTTATTTAGGTGTTCCCTTCATCGCTGCACTGCTATGACCTTTGGCGATTAAAGTGATTCTGATGCTGATTCTGAAAAGTCTCCCAAAGCTGGAAACAAGAGTCTAATTTGGGGTGTCACCGTGTCTCAGCACCCTGGGGTGATTTCCATTTTCTGATTGAAAGCTTCTAGCGTTGCTTTTGAACTGGGAAAGAGGACATTCCAGCAACACATTGCTGAGAACAAAGATTTACTGGTAAAACTGACACATTTCAGCACAACAGGAATTAAATGATTTTACCAAAAAATCTTTGTTCTCAGTACTGCAAGTGAAAGTTACACTTTCCCAGTGGGTGTAGTTGCACCAGAATACCATTTCAGGCACTGGTTTTGAAACATATATTTGTTTGGAAATATTTTGCCATAAAAAGTTTCTCATGTCTAAAGAAATCTCTAAAGATACTACCAAGAATGAATGAAAGAAGAATGAATTCCTAGAATGTCTGTTTGTTTGTTTCTGTTTGTTCTGAGCTGAGATGTTTTTAGAAACCCCTTGGAGTTTTTAATCTGCATAAATTAGTAATTTGCATCTGTTTCTGTATTTTTAGCATCATATTTTATCACTGTTTTTCTCTTCTGTTTAATAATATACTTAAACAAAACTGAGCATGCTAAGAATGATGATGTGAATTGCAGCTTCAGTTCACAATATGAACTGAATGTGATGAAAGTGATTCGACCCGGCTCTGGTGTGGAGGTTTATTCCCCGCCGCTCGCTGCCGCTCCGCCAGATCTGGACGGATTATTCTCCTCAGTGGAAGCAGA